>NC_091120.1:184238126-184538126 GCF_040183065.1 Periplaneta americana | reverse complement strand
TTATTATTATTATTATTATTATACTTCTGGTTTTTAAGGAACCCGGAGGTTCATTGCCGCTATCACATAAGCCCGCCATCGCCCTCTATCCTGAGCAAGATTAAGCCAGTCTCTACAATGATATCCCACTCTCTCAAATCCATTTTAATATTATCCTCCCATCTACGTCTCGGCCTCCCAAAAGGTCTTTTCCCCTCCGGTCTTCCAACTAACACTCTATATGCATTTCTGGATTCGCCCATACGTGCTACATGCCCTGCCCATCTCAAACGTCTGGATTTAATGTTCCTAATTATACCGGGTGAAGAATACAATGCCTATAGTTTTGCATTGTGTAACTTCATTCTCCTGTAACTTCATCCTTCTTAGCTCCAAAATATTTTCTTAAGAACCTTATTTTCAAATACACTTAATCTCTGTTCCTCTCTCAAAGTGAGAGTCCAAGTTTCACATCCATACAAAACAACCGGTAATATAACTGTTTTATAAATTCCAACTTTCAGATTTTTTGAGAGCAGACTGGATGACAAATGCTTCTCAACCGAATAATAACAGGCATTTGCCATATAATAATAATAATAATAATAATAATAATAATAATAATAATAATAATAATAATAATAATAATAATTTTAATAATACTTTTGGCTTTTAAGGAATCCGGAGGTTCATTGCCGCCCTCACATAAGCCCGCCATCGGTCTCTATCCTGAGCAAGATTAATTCAGTCTCTACAATCATTCCCACTCCCTCAAATTGATTTTAATATTATCCTTCCATCTACGTCTCGACCTCCCCAAAGGTCTTTTTCCCTCCGGTCTTCCAAGTAACACTATCTATGCATTTCTGGACTCACCCATACGTGCTACATGCTCTGCCCATCTCAAACGTCTGGATTTAATGTCCCTAATTATGTCAGGTGAGGAATACAATGCAACAAGTTTTTCGTTGTGTAACTTTCTCCATTCTTCTGTAACGTCATCCCTCTTAGCTCCAAATAATTTTCAAACACAATTTCTGTTCTTCTGTTAAAGTGAGAGTTCATGTTTCACAACCATACAGAACAACCGGTAACATAACCGTTTTATAAATTCTAACTTTCAGGTTTTTTGAGAGCAGACTGGATGACAAAAGCTTCTCAACCGAATAATAACAGGCATTTCCCATATAATAATAATAATAATAATAATAATAATAATAATAATAATAATAATAATAATACTTTAAGGAACACAGAGGTTCATTGCCGCCCTCACATAAGCCCACCACCGGTCCCTATCCTGAGCAAGATTAGTCCAGTCTCTACCATCATATCCCTCCTCCCTCAAATACAGTTTTATATTATATTCCCATCTACTTCTCGGCCTCTCCAAAGATTTTTTTCCCTTCGGCCTTCCAACTAACACTCTATATGCATTTCTGGATTCGGCCATACGTTCTGCATGTCGTGCCCATCTCAAACGTCTGATTTAATATTGCTAATTATGCCAGGTGAGGAATACAATGCCTGCAGTTCTACGTTATGCACCTTTCTCCATTTGCCTGTAACTTCATCCCTCTTAGTCCCAAATATTTTTCTAAACAACTTATTCTCAAACATCTCTGTTCCTCTCTGAAAGTGGGAATTCAAGTTTCATAACCATAATTATAACATAATAATAATAATTATAATAATAATAATAATAATAATAATAATAATAATAATAATATTTAATTCAAGCCATACAGAGTCTAAAACAAAACACATATTTTACTGTTCATGATGGGACAGATGTAAATACTGTATAAAAATATAAAGAAGGTAAGGTTGCATTGAGGTAGTGTAACAAGTGGACAGTCCTATAAGCAGTCCTATAAGCAGTAACATGAGCTGCTGCCACGAAGTCAAAAGGAGGATAGCAATGGCAAAGGAAGCTTTTAATAGAAAAAGGAGCATCTTCTGCGGACCTCTGGAAAAATATGTATGGAAGATACTAGTGAAGTGCTTTATGTGGAGTGTGGCATTGTTCAGTAGTAAATGTTTTACAGTATTTTTATTTTATCCATACCCAAACGGATCACTCTGTATTTATTTCTTTTCTCAATCTCCACTTCTCGCAGCATCTGCTATCCGAGATAAGTATTCGAAGCATCGCCACAGATATACTTGATTGTACTTGTCACTATCTTTCGTCACTAGAGAGTTCTTGAAATTTATATTTTCCTCGCCGTTCATAAAATATTTTGATATGATACCTCTTTCACAAAAGGGGAGATCTATAACTGAAACTAGATTAATATATTTCAGTAATCTATTATTTGTATTTATCCTGGTAATAATGAACAGTTTGACTCGTAGACATTTTGTTTTTGGAGCTTTAACTTCCCATGATAGTACGAGAAGATTCGAAGAGAACGGCAGTTACGTAGACTTTCGGCTCCCCCCTACTACCATTAATGCACAACACTATGTCAATACGGCGGTTGCTGTCGTCTGCGATACAACAAACGTTTCTGTTGATTTTCGAGTTTGTCATTTTTTCCGGTTATATTATGCTTATTTAAGTTGTGTTAACTCTCGCTAGTGGTTTTATATTTTATTTTATCCGTCTTAGTATTTATTTTATTATTGTAAATATTTTTGTTTTATCATTATTATTATTATTATTATTATTATTATTATTATTATTATTATTATTATTATTATTATTATTATTATTATTATTGTTACTATTATTTATATCATCAGCATTATTATTTGAACCCTGTAAAATTTGTGTGGATTACTGGACTGTACCCGAGCACGAGCATATGCTCATTTCGGGTATCTATTCATATGTATTCAATTCAAATGTAAATTGTAAATAAATTTGAATTTGAATTTGAATAATTACAGTTAAAGGTACACAAAAAAATTCACCAGGTGACTGCTCCTTCCCCTTATGTTATTGGCTTTAAATATCATTCACTTGACTCAGAAACTAATCTGAAGATTGTAAATATGAGAATCTTAAATTATTGAAAGGAATAAGGAAAGAACAGAATGTATCATTTCAAGTTTGGTCACATTGATTTAAGTCCAAAATTGTTTATAACTATTTTTGTTAATTATTGTCTTTCTTGCACATAACAAATTTTCTGTAATTCCAAAGGCTGATTTAAAGATTTACTAAAGTTTAGTGTCAACACGAACATTATTTACTGCATTTGTTTTCGGGTATTAATATTTGTCCTGATACTAACGTCCAGATACTAACAAGCGGAACTTTGTAGCTATTAACATTTCACAATAATGCAGTTATTGGAAGATAAAATAAATATGCTTAATTATAAAACAGATGTTGTATAAGTGTTCCCTGATAATGAAAACATTAATAAATCATTACAATGAGGAGAGATCTCACCATAATTTATGTACCACTTCATCTTACCAAGCTCCTTGTCCAGATACTAACGGAAGATACATGTGTGTTTTATTCAATATACAAGTGGGAAAATGTTAATGAAAGAACTAAAAATACAAGATGGATAAATAGTTAAGAGATTCATACCAGAAACATTGTTGTTTAGTTCATATACTATATGTGATATCAAGTTTTGTATTTGAAACATCTGAGAAGTGTCCGGATACTAACACTGGACAGACCCATAAAAAAGAATCTCTATTATTATTATTATTATTATTATTATTATTATTATTATTATTATTATTATTAGTCGATTACGAAGCTAGCACGCTGTTCAGCCTAATTTTCTCGAGGTTCGGTGTACCAAGACGCCACAGCATTTGGCGCTAAAGATCAACCCGCCCTGAAGACGTGAATGCGGACCGATGTTCCACGGCGAGCTAAGCAGAGCGTACAGCTGGATAATTAGCTGGATTGTCTCGCGTCTCCTTCTTCATTCACTGCGAGTTTTTGGTTGACGGCTCGTTGCGTCCGCGGTCAGCCGCTTCCTGATCTCTTGAACCAGGTTACAATCTCTCACACCCTAACCGACGACGACACTCCAGTCCTCGCCTAACAAGACGGCCGACCCTCACGCTTGCTTTATGGCGCTTCTGCGTTGATGCTTAACAAATCAAGTCCGACTCTTGTCTCTGCTTTCATTGAACATTTTGTTTCGTGCCCGGAAAGACTAATAATAATAATAATAATAATAATAATATTAATAATAATAATAATAATATAATTATTATGCAGGAGATCTATTTCAAGAAAGATTACTAAGATTTTTAAACAGACTATATCTGACTGCCACTTTACCGGAAGAATGGAAAAATAGTGTAATTATTCCCATATATAAAACAGGAGATAAACATAATGTTGAAAACTATAGAGGGATTAGTATCCTAAATACATGTTATAAGATATTTAGTAGGATTTTAAATGACAAATTAAAAAAACATACTGAAACTTTCCTTCTGGAGTGTCAAAATGGCTTTAGAAAAGGAAGATCATGTGTAGATCCATTATTTAGCATCAAACTATTGTTAGAAAAAAGAAGAGAATTTAATTTAGAAACCCATATAGCTTTTATTGATTTTGTGAAAGCTTTTGATAAAGTCCGAAGAGACCTTTTATTCGACATATTACAAGATAAAAATATTCCAAATTTGCTATTACAAAATATAATAGAAATCTACACAGACAGCAAAATAAGTGTCAAAATAAATAACTGTATATCCGAAAGAAAATTAGTTAATAATGGAGTTCGACAAGATTGTCCACTATCACCAACTTTATTTAATATCTATATAAATGAAATTATTTTAAAATGGAACCAAATCTACACATCAGGAATCAAAATAACCAGTGCTCTAACATTAAATACCTTACTCTATGCCGATGATCAAGTCATAATTTCCAATTCAGAGGATAATTTACAAAGAGGATTGTATACATTAAATAAAATATTAAAAGATTTTGGGATGGAAATTTCAGCACAAAAATCAAAAGTAATGGCATTCTTAGGACGAGACCCAGTCAGAAGTAAGATAATACACAATAACCAATGCCTCGAACAAGTGCAAAATTTCAATTATCTGGGTTGTGAAATATCTTATCAAAATGAAAAAAGATGTGAACAAGAAAATTACCAAATTTACACGGATTCTAGGAATAATAAACAATACATTAAAAGCTAAATTAGTACAAAAATTTACAAGAATAAAAATATATAATACACTAGCATTACCCTCCCTTTTATACGGAAGCGAGATTTGGACATTAAAGAAAAAAGACATGAACAGAATCAAAGCAACGGAAATGAAATTTTTCAGGAGGACAGCAGGATATACTCTTTTAGACCGACAAAGGAATGAAGAAATTTTAGAACAATTAGAAGTAGAGTCAGTAGAAGAAAAAATCAGCAGATACAAATTCAATTGGCTAGATCATGTAAGGAGAATGGAAAATTCAAGAATCCCAAAAATTATGATGCAATATAAACCTAGAGGACATCGTCGACCAGGAAGACCTTTAAGAAGACAGCTAGATGGGGCCGAAACAGGTCTACAGAGGCCTAATTCGTGAAGGATGATGATGATGATGATAATAATATAATTTTCATAATAATAATAATTTTCATATTACTTACTTACTTACTGGCTTTTAAGGAACCCGGAGGTTCATTGCCGCCCTCACATAAGCCCGCCATTGGTCCCTATCCTGAGCAAGATCAATCCAGTCCCTACCATCATATCCCACCTCCCTCAAATCCATTTTAATATTATCTTCCCATCTACGTCTCGGCTTTCCCAAAGGTCTTTTCCCCTCTGGCCTCCCAACTAACATTCTATATGCATTTCTGGATTCGCCCATACGTGCTACGTGCCCTGCTCATCTCAAACGTCTGGATTTAATGTTCCTAATTATGTCAGGTGAAGGATGCAATGCGTGCAGCTCTGCGAATAATAATAATAATAATAATAATAATAATAATAATAATGATAATAATAATAATAATAATAATAATAATAATTACTGATAATGATAATAAAGATGATATTGATAATAATGATGATGATAGTGATGATAATAATGATGATAATAATAATGAAAAGAGAGCCTACACGTAACTAGTAATGGTAATGGAGATAGGTTAGTTAACTTTGCCATGACAAAAAATTTAATTGTCAAAAGTACAACATTCCCCCAAAGGATATACATAAATATACTTGTCTCTCAGTGAAAAGTACAGCAGAGTTCGTATAGGTCAGTCTCTGTCAGATGCGTTTCCAATTCACTGCGGGCTAAAGCAAGGAGATGCACTATCACCTTTACTTTTTAACTTTGCTCTAGAGTATGCCATTAGGAAAGTCCAGGATAACAGAGAGGGTTTGGAATTGAACGGGTTACATTAGCTGCTTGTCTATGCGGATGACGTGAATATGTTAGGAGAAAATCCACACACGATTAGGGAAAATACGGGAATTTTACTTGGAGCAAGTAAAGAGATAGGTTTGGAAGTAAATCCCGAAAAGACAAAGTATATGATTATGTCTCGTGACGAGAATATTGTACGAAATGGAAATATAAAAATTGAAGATACAGTGTATTCTTCGAAGAGGTGGAAAAGTTCAAATATTTTGGAGCAACATTAACAAATATAAGTGACACTCGGGTGGAAATTAAACGTAGAATAAATATGGGAAATGCCTGTTATTAATCAGTTGAAAAGTTTTTGTCTTCTAGTCTGCTGTCGAAAAATCTGGAAGTTAGAATTTATAAAACAGTTATATTACCGGTTGTTCTGTATGGTTGTTAAACTTGGACTCTCACTTTGAGAGAGGGACAGAGATTAAGGGTGTTTGAGAATAAGGTTCTTAGGAAAATATTTGGCTCTAAGAGGGATGATGTTACAGGAGAATGGAGAAAATTATACAACGCAGAACTGCACGCATTGTATTCTTCACCTGACATAATTAGGAACATTAAATCCAGACGTTTGAGATGGGCAGGGCATGTAGCACCTATGGGTGAACTCAGAAATGCATATAGAGTTTTAGTTGGAAAGCCGGATGGGAAAAGACCTTTGGGGAGGCCAAGACGTAGACGGGAGGATAATATTAAAATGGATTTGAGGGAGGTAGGATATGTTGATAGAGACTGGATTAATTTTGCACAGGATAGGGACCGATGGCGGGCTTATGTGAGGGCGGCAATGAACCTGCGGGTTCCTTAAAAGCCATTTGTAAGTAAGTAAGTAAATATGAGCATTCAAAATAGTTAATTGTGAATGCTGACATTTAAATACATTTATTTTAACAATATTCGCGTTTTCGTTCCCGGTTTATTGTGAACCACAATTTTTACTGTACATCTTACGCCGGTCGGCACGTCTACTGTATCACAGTTAAACACTACGTCTAAATATGAGATACTACGTAGTTCGGAAGTCTGCAGATGGAGTCTCTTCTATACAGCGGCACGTTACTATGATTATACCCTCTGTGTGGCTCGAATATGAATCCTGAAATAACGGATAACTGTTCAGGCTAATTCCAGTTTCATTCATACATTTATCCAGTCGTTCAGTTGTTACCGAATTTGTGTTACTGCAAAGTGGGCAGACCACAAGCGGACCAAAAAACATAATTAAATCTCGGGGAAAGCCCACAAAGCATATACAACAAATTGCTCTACCGCATTCGGTGTACCAGACGCCATGTATGAGCTTACTGGCTGCCGGGGGGGGGGGGTGAATTCGCGTGTCCAGCACACTCTGGTGCTCAACTCTGGCAACAAGCTGTAAAACTAGCTGTTTCACTTTAGACTTTAAAATACTCCCAACTCTTTTTTTTAATACGTAGTTGCATTAAAAGGATTTTCTTGCACAAGTTATGATTATGTATTTGTTTTTATTTTTTTCCGTGCAAGTGGGACTCTATTTCACCCTATGTATGTACGTTAGGGCCGCAGTTTGGCTTACGAGGGAAGATTTCAAAATAATCCGTTCGGAACCTCCATGAAATATTCGTACGCAAAGGAAAAAATTAGATACAAGAAACTACTTCTAATATGGATTATAAATAAAGCCGTGGTCAACACCTGTGGAGTAGCGGTTAGCGCGTCTGACCGCGAAACCAGGTGGCATGGGTTCGATTCCCAGTTGGGGCAAGTTACCTGGTAGGGGTTTCTTCAGAGTTTTCCCTCAACCCAATATGAGCAAATGCTGGGTACCTTATGCAGTGGCAGCGATGAAATTTGCACCTATGACATCATGTGCTGGCAAAAGAACCATTTCGTCCTACTAACAGATGTATTTAAGAGATAATAGAAAAACTTCTCAGTCGAGAATCCTGAAAAGTATTTGGTCATATATTGCGACCAGGAACAGTACCAGTAAATAATGTTTTGTTTTGTTTATTTGTTTTTTACTTTTTAAAATAATTTTTGATGAAGTTTGAACAAATTTAATTCAGAATTTTTGTGTGTACTGTACCTTTTATCTGTTGGAAATTGAAATTTAAGTAGTTTTATCAAGGCAAATTATATTAGATAAAATGTTAATTGTTACAATAATTTATTCCAACTATAAATAATGTTAAAGAGGAAGGAACAAAAATTTCGAATCTTATAAATTTTGATAAATAGTTTTGTTCTTGAAAAGGTCTGTTTTGTAGTCCATGTTGCCTTAATAAATATATAACTTATTAATTTTTTAAGAATAACTGTAAGGATATATTTTTAACGATCTGGCACTTTTGCGATCCCTTTCACAGGTTGGGCATAAAGCTAAAAAAAACCTATTTCACCTATTCCAAACACTTAAAATATACTTTTTAAAAACGTAAAAATCCGGTTCCTATAGATAAGCGTAGACTAATATTAAAATTATTGTATTATGGCAGTGATGTCAAAGCAAGCGCATTTTTCTGACCTTGACGTCGTGCGCGGGCATTAAGCGCTAGGTATGCTAGGAGGAATAAGCAGCCTGTTGGATTAAGAAAACAGTGGTGCACAAACTTCAAATGGAACATGAAATTTTATGTCGTTATTTTTATATGGCTTCTTTCTGTTTGTTTGTTATTTTCTATATTGTCTGTAAAACAAAAGTACTAACATCTATTTCTTAGCCTAATATTGCAGTTGTGTTATAAACGTTAATAACATAACAAAGAGTAAAGAAGGAATATTCACACAAATTCCATAATAACTACAACTATACTGTACTAAGTGAATTAAACACACCATTTATAAAGAAAGTGTTATCCCAAAGAAAGACACTGAACATGACATAAGTTGAAATTGATATTGATGGTATCTTTAGCCTTATACAAGTAATCAAAACAATATTATAGTACAAAGCAAAGTTGTCTAGGTATATGTTTTAACTGTAACTAATATTACATAACAAAACTCTTATCGCATTATGCTTTTAGGTGATATTGGTGCGCAACTTTCTGTTATCAGAATATTAAATTATCTCGAAATCTGTTGAAGCTATAGAGCTGACGTTTTACCAACACATAGGCACATATCTTTAGTTTGTGATGTAACAGTATTTGCTTTGTTAATTCATTTCCTTACAAACATTTTCCTTGCGAATATTTTCAAACATTTTAATACACGATCTTCAGTAATACGTATTTACGATATATTAGATTTACGAAAACATTGTTTTAGTATACCTGTAAGGCTACTAAACAAACATATCTTAAAATTTCACTTTTCTGTAAAAAAAAAAGTTGAGAAAATATTCCTTTTGAATAAAAAAGCAAACTTTTGAAAAATGAACTTTAAAATTAAAACTTACATTCTTGTAATGCACTTATACTTCTCAGACAAATCTAAAAATTAACATGGATACAGTTTTAATAAGTTCTCTTCCCTTTATCCATTGAATCAGTGCTGGCCATCCCTGAATATAGCTCGACCAAGCGGCATATACTACCTCTTTCGTCTGTCTCTTTCCTTTCCGCTGTAAAGCGCTCAGGCTCTCCTGGGCTCTAAAGTGCGCGCTTTCTCCTATGGGCATCAGTTGACATCACTGTATTACGGTAACGGTTTATCGGAAAATCAAAATGTTGATAAAATTTCGTACTTAAGTTAAATTACATTTTTAGTTAATTGTGGATCAGTAAGCTATTGGTAAAATCGGTCCTTAGACAAAATAATTTATTTATTCCTTCCACTGCAAGCTCTGGAAGTTAATGCAGCCTTAAAGAATTTGTCCTGAAAGCCTGTTTGTCCGCCACATATTGCAATTTGGTGTCGCTTCAGCACATTTCGAGAAAATAATTTAATATTCTGATGATAGGAAGTTGCTCACCAATATCACCTTGAGGGGGATTGGACGTTATCGCATGCAAAGTAATGGTAAAAATAGCTTATCTTCAAGCAGTCGTAAATGTAATACTATTTACCACAGCTATTTAATTTTTTAGTGATATATGTATACACATTAAACTTTAAAATGAAAAAAGAATGGTTAATCTAGTATAAATCTTACCCTTAAATTAATTTTTTTTAATTTAAACATATTTTTTATATAAATTCACTACATACCTGTGATTAGGTACACTCTATTCACTTATCATAGCACACATTGAATTAAAATTTTGGCCACTTACTGCTAATAGATACTAAAACATACCGTACTAAAATTATTAAAATATCTGTAGTATTATGGGCATAGGGCGTATACTAATCTTCAATTTTTTTTAATTTATTGACGGTGATGATTACTATAAGCCCTATGCCCATAATATTACAGATATATGAATAATTTTAGTAGGGTATGTTTTAGTATCTATTAGCAGTAAGTAGTCAAATTTTCAATTCAATATATGCTATAATAAGTGAATAGAGTGTACCTAATCACAGACATGTAGTGAATTTATAAAAAAAAATTGTGCTTAATTGAAAAAAAAATAATTTAAGGATACAGATTTACTCTAGAGTCACCATTCATTTTCATTTTAAAGCTTAATAAATATACACACATAGCTAACAAAAATGAAAGACCACTGATAAATAGTAGACTATTATATTTATGACTGCTAGAAGATAGGCTATTTTTACCATTATTTTGCATGCGATAATGACCAACTCCACTTAAAAGCATAATATGCTGAGAGTTTTGTTATGGAAGATTAGTTACACTTAAAACATATACAGACCTAGATAACTTTGTTTTGTACTGTAATATTGTTTTGATTACTTTATTGATTACTTTTATAAGGCTAAAGTACCATCAATACCAATTCCAACTTACCATGTCATACTCAATCTTTTTTTTTTTTTTTTTTTTTTTTTTTTTGATATCACAGTATAGTTGTACTACAATGGAATTTATGTGAATATTCCTTCTTAAATCTTTATTATGTCATTAACATTTAAAACACAACTGCAATATTAAGAAATTGGTGTTAGTACTTTTGTTTTACAGACAATATAGATAATATCAAACAGAAAGAAGCCATATAAAAATAACGACATAAAATTTCATGTTCCGTTTGAAGTTTGTGCACTACTGTTTTCTTAATCTATATTCGTATACACAACCCTGCCTCTTTCCATACTTAGCGCTTGATGCCTGCGCACGACGTCAAGGTCAGAAAAATGCGCTTGCTTTGACATCACTGTATTACGGTAACGGTTTATCGGAAAACTCAAAATGTTGATAAAATTTCGTACTTAAATTAAATTTCATTTTTAGTTAATTGTTGGTGAAATCGGCCCATAGACAAAATAATTTATTTATTCCTTCCACTGCACTTTTATCATCCAGTCTGCTGTCAAAAACTCTGAAAGTTAGAATTTATAAAACAGTTATATTACCGGTTGTTCTTTATGGTTGTGAAACTTGGACTCTCACTTTGAGAGAGGAACATAGGTTAAGGGTTAAATTACATGAGTTAGGTCAGATACAACAGTGTTCATGAGTGTGATAGTTATACACAACAGAAGTGATTTAATACAGTTATATGAACACTTTTTAATGATTGAATAAAATTAATAAAATCGGTTAAAAACCAGACATGTTTCGGAGGAATGCTCCTCCATCTTCAGTGGTAGTACCACGACGCTGCTACAGATGTTCGACCGCGTAACGTAGCTTACTACTACTGAAGATGGAGGAGCATTCCTCCGAAACATGTCTGGTTTTTAACCGATTTTATTAATTTTATTCAATCATTAAAAAGTGTTCATATAACTGAATTACATCACTTCTATTGTATATAACTATCACACTCATGAACACTGTTGTATCTGACCTAACTTATGTAATTTAATCATGGTTACTAGTGAAGAAGAAAACTTGGTCAACCAGTACCACGACATGCGTCTCCAAATAGTCTTCCTTAAGCTACGTTACGCGGTCGAACATCTGTACCAGCGTCGTGGTACTACCACTGAAGATACAGGAGCATTCCTCCGAAACATGTCTCGTTTTTAACCGATTTTATTAATTTTATTCAATCATTAAAAAATGTTCGTATAACTGTATTAAATCACTTCTATTGTGTATAACTATAGGTTAAGGGTGTTTGAGAATAAGGTGCTTAGGAAAATATTTGGGGCTAAAAGGGATGAAGTTACAGGAGAATGGAGAAAGTTACACAACGCAGAGCTGCACACATTGTATTCATAATTAGGAACATTAAATCCAGACGTTTGAGATGGGCAGGGCATGTCGCACGTATGGGCGAATCCAGAAATGCATATAGAGTGTTAGTTGGGAGGCCGGAGGGAAAAAGACCTTTAGGGACACCGAGACGTAGATGGGAAGGTAATATTAAAATGGATTTGAGGGAGGTGGGATATGATGATAGAGAATGGATTAATCTTGCTCAGGATAGGGACCAATGGCGGGCTTATGTGAGGGCGGCAATGAACCTCCGGGTTCCTTAAAAGCCAGTAAGTAAGTAAGTAAGTAAGTAAGTATTCCTTCCACTGCAAGCTCTGGAAGTTAATGCAACCTTAAAGAATTTGTCCTGAAAGCCTGTTTGTCCGTCGCAGATTGCAATTTGGTGTCGCTATAATTAAAAGCCGTTCCCACTAGTGTGGAAGGCCAGGCCTGCCGATGCAGATCCGTACTAGAATGTGACTTGCAGCGAACAAACAGCCCGAAAACGAGGCAGGCGCGCCGCGCAGTGCTGTGTGTATTCAGGAGACGCGGTGCAGCGTCCGGAGGCCGTGATGGATACCAGGGGCCGGCCGGATTAGGAGCTATGCACTGTGTGCTCGGCTTGATTGAGTGCTATTGTCACTGATTAATCCCTCCCCCCTCCATGGCCCGCGTCCGTCGGCCTCCTCGACTGCCGCATCACAATTATCTCCCTCCTTGCGGCCACACTCAAAGCGCCCGTCCGCAAACACCTATACCACAGTCTGGCAATTGAAATTCTACGTCAGATTGCTGTCAGCGTTACGGTCAGAGATTCAAATTCTTACGAAAATTTCATAATTTCCTCGGAATATTCACACTCAACACCTATTTGCTCATGTCAGGCCTTGAGTTAAGGTAAAATTTTAAGGTTACAAATATCGGAACAGTACGATCGGTGCCAGGTCGTTCCTTTCGAGATCAAAACTGTCGTCATCCAGGATGCAGCGAAGTAGAAACCCTTGGGCATGTTTTGGGTTATTGCCCTAAAGGAGAACTACTGAGGAACAATCGCCACCATAAAGCGAAAAGCTCCATCGCAACCACTCTTCCGAAGGAAAAGTGGGAGGTTTACGAAGAAGTGCACTGCTTGGCTGAGAATGGGTCAACGAGAAGAGCAAACATTATAGCCATCGATCGCCGGAATCAAAGAAGCCTCATTCTTGACCCCGCTGTCCGTTTTGAGAAGGATGATCAACAAGCCAATAACGTTAACGATGAAAAGAAGTCTATTTACAACCCATGTATTCCTCACTTCAGTGAGAGATAGAAAATGAATATTAATACTTGGGAAGTGAAAGGACTTCTTTTTGGAGCTAGGGGAACTTCATTTAAGTTAACCAAAACCATTCTCCTTTCTCTTAAATATTCTAATGAGGACATTAACAAAATTTGTCTAATGGTATTGAGAGATTTATTATCCATTTTACACAATCACTTGTATAATACTATGTATTTTTTTTCACTTCATTTCATTACTCTTCAATGTATTTTCATCTCATGTTTCTCCGAAATCAAATTGTACTTTATTTTTAAATTTATCATTGTTCCGTATTCTCTCCGCAATCATATTGTATTTTTTCATTTAACCTCTCCTTTGTATTCTGCATCCTAGTGGTCAACCGTAGATTTCGGCCAGACATCCTAAATTGTGGAATTTGTTGTAATGTTAATTCCTTCATTGTTACAAGGCAGCGGAAGTATGCTGACTAAATGTCAAGAAAAATTAATGAAGCTGGCTATACTCTCTAAGATAAAAACGAATTCAAGATATGAGACCTGAATTAGACAATGAAAATATTATATAGATCCTAAAATACTGTCACAGAGTTGGAAGGATCATACTGACAGCTACACGAGTTGCAAGAGCAGCCGTAAATTTATTGTAATTCAGAAGGAAGGAGGTCACTGGAAAGGCCAGTGTAGAGGGGGGAAAGAAATCTTGCGAAATAAAAAAAATATGAAGATTTTATGATATACGAAAATTTTACTAAAACATAATGAAATATGAAGAATTGTTTCCTGTTAATTGCGTTTTTGGCAACGTGAATCGCGAATATCCTTTCTCACATAGACCTACCGCTAGCAGGGATAGTTTACTTACTTACTTATTGGCTTTTAAGGAACCCGGAGGTTCATTGCCGCCCTCACATAAGCCCGCCATTGGTCCCTATCCTGAGCAAGATTAATCCAGTCTCTATCACCTCCCTCAAATCCATTTTAATATTATCCTCCCATCTACGTCTAGACCTCCCCAAAAGTCGTTTTCCCTCCGGTCTTCCAACTAACACTCTATATGCATTTCTGGATTCGCCCATACGTGCTACATGCCCTGCCCATCTCAAGCGTCTGGATTTGATGTTCCTAATTATGTCAGGTGAAGAATACAACGCGTGCAGCTCTGCGTTGTGTAACTTTCTCCATTCTTCTGTACCTTCATCCCTCTTAGCCCCAAATATTTTCCTAAGCCTCTTATTCTCAAACACCCTTACCTATGCAAACCAAGCTTTCAGGTATAACCCCCTGTAAAGTTGATTTGAATAATTTCGAGGGAAAAATTGTTCCCGGACCGGGCATCGAACCCGGAACCTTTGGTTAAACGTACCAACGCTCTCCCAACTGAGCTACCCGGGAACTCTACCAGATACCGATCCAATTTTTCCCTCTATATCCACAGACCTCAAAGTGGGCTGACAACCGTCAAGCAACCAACACTGAGTGCACACTAACTCTGTGTGACTTAAATTGTGGTTTTCTGTTAACGAATAGTGACGTGTATTATGCAAATCAAGCTTTCAGGTATAACTCCCTGTACCCTTAACCTATGTTCCTCTCTCAAAAGTGAAAGTACAAGTTTCACAACCATACAGAATAACCGGTAATATAACTGTTTTATAAATTCTAACTTTCAGATTTTTCGACAGCAGACTGGATGATAAAAGTTTCTCAACCGCATAACACCAGGCATTTCCCATATTTATTCTGTGTTTAATTTCCTCCCGAGTATCATTTATATTAGTTACTGTTGCTCCCAGGTATTCGAATTTTTCCACCTTTTCAAAAGATAAATTTCCAATTTTTATATTTCCCTTTCTTACAATATTCTCGTCACGAGACATAATCATATACTTTGTCTTTTCGGGTTTTACTTCCAAACCTATCTCTTTACTTGCTTCAAGTAAAATTCCCGTGTTTTCCCTATTCGTTTGTGGATTTTCTCCTAACATATTCACGTCATCCGCATATACAAGCAGCTGATGCAACCCGTTCAATTCCAAACCCTCTCTGTGATCCTGGACTTACCTAATGGGATACTCTAGAGCAAAGTTAAAAAAGTAAAGGTGATAGTGCACCTCCTTGCTTTAGCCCACAGTGAATTGGAAACGCATCTGACAGAAACTGACCTATACGGACTCTGCTGTACGTTTCACTGAGACACATTTTAATTAATCGAACTAGTTTCTTGGGAATACCAAATTCAATAAGAATATCATATAAAACTTCTCTGTTAAGCGAGTCATATGAGCGGGAATGGTTTAGAATATGAAATTTCCCTATTGATATATTTTAGTGCTCATATAGGGTGTCTCCAACCTTTAGGGTCAACATTAGATATTGCTGAAAAAATATGGAAATATAATGAAACAATGGGGATCATTAATAAAATCATGACACCTTCACTAGTACAAAGACACACAAGAATAAGCTTGTATAAAATCTTAGCACAGCCAGTATTAAGCTATGGTAGTGAAGCGTGGACTGTGAAGAATAAAGATGTCGGTAGAATAACAGCAAGTGAGATGAGGTTCATGAGAGCAACAGCTGGATATACTCGCTGGGGACATAATGCAAGAACTTCAAATAGAACCCATTGTGCAGTCATCAGCAAATATCAACTTCAGTGGAAGGGTCATCTCGAACGAATGGATCGATGCAGAATTCCAAAAGCACTCTTTCATTACCATCCGCATGGCAAAAGATCTCTGGGTCGTTCGAAGAAGAGATGGACTGAAAATTCAATATACATCTTCATTACACAACTTTTGACACTGTATCACTTCGGAATATGTATGGTAAGACTTTCCTGTGTTAAATTTAAACGTACCTCGTTTACATGTTTCGACCTATTTATGGGTCATCTTCAGAACTGGTCGTTGTTGGTCTTGGCGCCACTTGTTCTGTTTCCTGTGAGGTTGTGTTCCTGTGGTATAGTGTAGAGTCAAAGAGTGTGTGTTTTGAAGTTGAGTTGTGTGTTGAGAATTTCGTTGGGGTGTGTTTTTGTGTGTCTGTATATTTCGTAATGTTCTAATGTGTTTAGTTTCTGGCATTTTGGTTGGATGTGTAGTATTTCCATGTCTGTGTTGATGTCTCTGTGGGTGTTGTTAGCATTTGTGATGTGTTCTGGATATGTGGAGGTGTTTTGTAATTTTGTTATGGCTGTGATGTGTTTTTTGTAACGTGTTTGAAATGATCTGCCTGTCTGTCCTATGAAGAAGTTGTTTCAGGTGTTACATTTGAGTTTGTATACGCCTGTGTGGTTGTATTTGTTTGTGTTGTTTGTGTGTTGAGATGTTTTTGTAGAGTGTTATTTGTTCTGTATGCGATGTTGTAATTTAATTTCTTGAATGAGGTTGCAATTTTGTGTGTTTTTTTGTTTTCGTGTGTTAGTGTGATGTATTTTTTGTGTTCTTGTGTTTGTTAACGAGGTACGTTGAAATTTAACACAGGAAAGTCTTACCATACATATTCTGAAGTGAAAATTCTAGTTTGAGACCGTAACAGGCCACTTGGCCTAATGTTTGTTAGGAAGACGACGACGACGATTATTATACAAATGGTAGAGAACTACTGATCTCTTATGTTAAAATTCACAGTTTGGAGTACTCTACCACCTGTATAATTTTGACCCTAAAGTTTGGAGACACCCTGTATATTATTATCGAGCTTCGAACGAAGCTTAAATACTTACAGTAGTCCATTGAAATCACAAATCGCCGACTATGCATGGTGGGCTGTACCTGACTACAATTCGACAAGCACTTAAACAAATTAAAATTGCATACTCAACCGGGATCAGAGTTTATCGCTACAATTAGCAAATTACTGTAAAGTGCATTTCAGTACGTGCAATCGAGAATTAATTTCGTCCACTCAGTTAAACATATTGAACTCGGATTTCCTTTCAAAATTGGAGAAACTGGATATCGTGAAGGTGAGACATACTTTCTTATACGTTTTACGCGTTTCACTATATCCATTTCTTTGTAGTGCATTTCCTCTGTCGTTAAAAAAAAAAACATAAAAATTAATCAATTTCCTATGTGCAAAACTGAGGTAACACACTGTTCTTTTGTACAGCATAAACTAAACCTCTGTGGTGGCTGAATGGCCAGACTTGTAGATATGACATGTATAAATACACAAAAAAAATTGTCACAATATGTTGGATAGGTTTTTATTTATCTATCTATCTATCTATCTATCTATCTATCTATCTATCTATCTATCTATCTATCTATCTATCTATCTATCTATCTATCTATCTATCTATCTATCTATCTATCTATCTATCTATCTATCTATCTATCTATCTATCTATCTATCTATCTATCTATCTATCTATCTATCTATCTATCTATCTATCTATCTATCTATCTATCTATCTATCTATCTATCTATCTATCTATCTATCTATCTATCTATCTATCTATCTATCTATCTATCTATCTATCTATCTATCTATCTATCTATCTATCTATCTATCTATCTATCTATCTATCTATCTATCTATCTATCTATCTATCTATCTATCTATCTATCTATCTATCTATCTATCTATCTATCTATCTATCTATCTATCTATCTATCTATCTATCTATCTATCTATCTATCTATCTATCTATCTATCTATCTATCTATCTATCTATCTATCTATCTATCTATCTATCTATCTATCTATCTATCTATCTATCTATCTATCTATCTATCTATCTATCTATCTATCTATCTATCTATCTATCTATCTATCTATCTATATCTATCTATCTATCTATCTATCTATCTATCTATCTATCTATCTATCTATCTATCTATCTATATCTATCTATCTATCTATCTATCTATCTATCTATCTATCTATCTATCTATCTATCTATCTATCTATCTATCTATCTATCTATCTATCTATCTATCTATCTATCTATCTATCTATCTATCTATCTATCTATCTATCTATCTATCTATCTATCTATCTATCTATCTATCTATCTATCTATCTATCTATCTATCTATCTATCTATCTATCTATCTATCTATCTATCTATCTATCTATCTATCTATCTATCTATCTATCTATCTATCTATCTATCTATCTATCTATCTATCTATCTATCTATCTATCTATCTATCTATCTATCTATCTATCTATCTATCTATCTATCTATCTATCTATCTATCTATCTATCTATCTATCTATCTATCTATCTATCTATCTATCTATCTATCTATCTATCTATCTATCTATCTATCTATCTATCTATCTATCTATCTATCTATCTATCTATCTATCTATCTATCTATCTATCTATCTATCTATCTATCTATCTATCTATCTATCTATATCTATCTATATCTATCTATATCTATCTATATCTATCTATATCTATCTATATCTATCTATCTATCTATCTATCTATCTATCTATCTATCTATCTATCTATCTATCTATCTATCTATCTATCTATCTATCTACCCACCCACCCACCTACCTACCTACCTATTTATTTATGTATTTATTTATGTATGTATTTATTTATTTATTTATTTATTTATTTAAAACAGGGCAAAGCCCCAATTACAATAGACAGTAGAGATTTGTTTAAAAAACACAGAATTGCATATAACATGAAAAAAAGAGATAAAACAGAAGCAAGTGCAAGAAACAAGTGTAATAACAAATTAAAAATTAAAAAAGACAAATAGATATTACCTAAATAAAAGACAGATATAGATATAAATGAAAATACCAAATAAAAATACATTAAAAAGGGTTAAGTATAGATATCATACCCAAAAATGTAAAATGCAGCTATAATTGGCAAATTACAGAGTAAATATAACACTATGTTAATAGGAGTAAATTCAGTATACAGTATTATATAGCAGGACTAATAGGCTTAATTTATTTATTTAAGAAATTCACCACTACAGAACACGTGTTCCAACCAGCATGATACCTGACTACAACTACAACCAACATGCAATTAGAATCCAACATATCATGAAACCATTGCTGTGTATAACTTTTTCTTGTACATATTGTACGATAACGAGAAATCTATATCCTGTTTATTTGATAGATGATTGTAAGTTCGAAGCATTAATAAAATTGGAGACATTTTATGAGATTGTGTTTTTGATGTCTGTAAATAAAAGAGAGATCGCTTTCTCAAATTTGATTTACCAATATTGAAACTAATTAGCTGTAGAAGATCAGGCTTAATCACTACACAGTGAACTGAATTGTGAAAAAAAAAGTAAATATTTTTTTAATCGTAAAAATGTTTTTTTTTTTTTTTTTCCGTATAGCAGAAGTACAGTATTTTACACATACTAATTTTCATTATTGCAGAAGATACAGTAATGGAGGAAAATAATGTTGAATATTTTCAAAATTTTACTGCTGTAAGCTGTAGCTAACCCCTTAAAACATAGAGACTAACACGTAAATAAAAACGAAATATTCTGAAGTCGGAATTGAAAAAAAAAAATTCTTCGCAACGTCTGAGACATTCATTGAAGTTTTCAGTCATCCTGGCGGAAAGTGAAGGTAAGTATATCAACATAACAGGCAGCAGCTTTCGCTACAAATGATTGGGCAACATTTTGAGCGTGGTATTTACATGACTTTGCTATAGGCCAACTTCCTTTCATATCAAGTTCAATACGAAACCGAATCCTCAGGATTACTGAAGCAATTATTCTCTGAAGTCTTTGAACAGAATACGCCGTGGAGCAGCGATAACTTCTCCGACATGTTTGTACAACGGGTCAACCGAAACGCGAAGCCGCAGGCGTACAGCGGACACTAGTATTATTATTAATTGTAGCACTATATTATTGACTAACGTAATTAGCACCTGCTATGCAGTTACCTACTCCGCAAGTTTGCTAACGTTGTACGTCATTAGTTCGTAAACCACAGCAAGTGAACCACGAGTGCTGATATTGGGGAAATACAGAAATTTTCAAAATGTTTTAGACCGTTATTTTTTTGCCTCTGCTGACATTTTGATTATTGCGATTCCTTGCTAACTAATGTAAGTTCACTCTTAGCTGAGAGACTACAACGTGTTCATAATGTGTGCATACGATTCATCTGCAATACTCGTAAATTCGATCATATAACGCCTTCCCTCCAGTTACTTTCATGGGTACGTCTGAAGGAACGAAGAACAATACATTCACTGTCTCTTCTGTTTAGAATCATGCATACTTCTACTCCGAATTATCTGTTATCGCGCTTTCAATGTCTTACAACTCTTCGAAACCGACATCAAGCACTTCTTTCTATCCCTCATCATAGAACGTATTTATACTCATCTTCCTATACTGTAGAAATACCTCGCCTCTGGAATTCGTTACCTAATGACGTCAGGGACTGCCGGACTTTCTCACAATTCAAAATTAAATTAGAAAATTTAGTCTTAGTTAATGTTTTTTTAGGTATTGCTAGAAGTATTGATTTGCGTTTTGTTTTCTTTTTCTTTTTTAATCTAGATTAAAATTGCAAGTTTCTTGTTTATGTTAGTTAATTAGTTAGGATACAATTAATTACGATAATCACTCATTTAAAGTTTGTGTGACTGCAACCTGTGTATATTTTTTGTGTGGCTTTACTTTGTTTATAGTGTTTCTCTCTCTCTCTCATTATTTCTTGTATAGCTTTACTTTGTATATAGTGTATTTTTTCTGTTTATTTCTATTATTGCATTTGTATTCCTGGTGTTGTGGAATAGAAGGCCTGATGGCCTTAACTACACCAGAATAAATAAATAAATAAATAAATAAATAAATAAATAAATAAATAAATAAACAAAAAAAACTATCAGTTTTCCCATAAATTCCGCGAAGGAATATATTGTTGACATGTGTATAGGCCTACCAGAGAAAAAAAAACTTTGTTTTACATTCATCTTAGAGTTTTCAAGTCAGTTTCATAGTCTTAAAAAGAAATATTTGTAGTTCTTCAGTGTTGTCAAACTTACAGCTTTGTGAAATGTCAATTTTTTATCGTCGTCACGATCAGCATCAGCACATGAAACAAGCTTTAGGTCTGTTGGCTTCTTCCGATCTCAAAATGTATCAAGATCTCTCTCCATTATCTTATTGTTGTATCATACTTTATTCCTGTGTGTCTGTATGTAAGCCAGCTGTTGAATTAATTTCTGTTCGCGTGCATTCTACACTTTATCTGCTATTTTATTTTATATATAAATTTGACAGTGTGCTGTAACATCGTGCTGACTCCAAGTTGCACCTTTGGTGGTATTCGTCTTATAAGTATCTTCGTAAAGGTTCATTATGGAATGTTAGTCCATTCTAGGTATTGCTTCTCATCCAAAGAACGTAATTATTATCCTCTTGGTCTTTTTCTTGTTGTTTTCTCTCCCCTTTTTTTCTGTACTCCATCTGCTCTTTGATATTTTTCTCCATTTATTCCTTAGTGTTTCTCATCTCCTCTTTCTTGTTCACCTCCCTCTCCTGTTATTGAATTTTTCTTGAGCTCTCTCTCCTCTTGTTGACAATGCTCTCCTCTTTGTTGCTGATCTCTCTCTCTCCTCTTTCTTGTTGACCCCCTCTCCTCTTTCTTGTTAACCCCCACTCATTTTTCTTGTTGACGTCTCTCTCCTCTTGCTGATCTCCTCTTCTTTGTTGACCACCCTCTCCTCTTTCTTGTTGTTCACCCCTCCTCTTTCTTGTTGACAACCCTCTCCTCTTTCTTGTTGTTCACCCCTCCTCTTTCTTGTTGACCACTCTCTTTCTTGTTGACCACCCTCTCCTCTTTCTTGTTGACCACCCTCTCTTTCTTGTTGTTCACTCCTCCTCTTTCTTGTTGACACTCTCCTCTTTCTTGTTGACCACTCTCTCCTCTTTCTTGTTGATCAGCCTCTCCTCTTTCTTGTTGACCACTCCCTCCTCTTGTTGACCACCCTCTCCTCTTTCTTGTTGACCTCCCTCTCCTCTTTCTTGTTAACCACCCTCTCCTTCTTGTTGACCACCCTCTCCTCTTGTTGACCACCCTTTCCTCTTTCTTGTTGACCACCCTCTCCTCTTTCTTGTTGACCACCCTCTCCTCTTTCTTGTTGACATCCCTCTCCTCTTTCTTGTTGACCACCCTCTCCTTGTTGACCACCCTCTCCTCTTGTTGACCACCATTTCCTCTTTCTTGTTGACCACCCTATCCTCTTTCTTGTTGACCACCCTCTCCTCTTTCTTGTTGACCTCCCTCTCCTCTTTTTTGTTGACCACCCTCTCCTTCTTGTTGACCACCCTCTCCTCTTTCTTGTTGTTCACCCCTCCTCTTTCTTGTTGTTCACCCCTCCTCTTTCTTGTTGACCACCCTCTCCTCTTTTTTGTTGACCACCCTCTCCACTTTCTTGTTGTTCACCACTCCTCTTTCTTGTGGACCACTCTCTCCTCTTTCTTGTTGACCACCCTCTCGTCTTTCTTGTTGACCACCCTCTCCTCTTTCTTGTTGACCACCCTCTCCTCTATCTTGTTGACCACCCTCTCCTCTTTCTTGTTGACCACCCTCTCCTCTTTCTTGTTGACCACCCTCTCCTCTTTCTTGTTGTTCACCCCTCCTCTTTCTTGTTGTTCATCCCTCCTCTTTCTTGTTGACCACCCTCTCCTCTTTCTTGTTGACCACCCTCTCCTCTTTCTTGTTGACCACCCTCTCCTTGTTGACCACCCTCTCCTCTTTCTTGTTGACCACCCTCTCCTCTTTCTTGTTGACCACCCTCTCCTCTTTCTTGTTGACCACCCTCTCTTTCTTGTTGACCACCCTCTCCTCTTTCTTGTTGTTCACCCCTCCTCTTTCTTGTTGACCACCCTCTCCTCTTTCTTGTTGACCACCCTCTCCTTCTTGTTGACCACCCTCTCCTCTTTCTTGTTGACCACCCTCTCCTCTTTCTTGTTGACCACTCTCTCCTCTTTCTTGTTGTTCACCCCTCCTCTTTCATGTTGACCACTCTCTCCTCTTTCTTGTTGACCACCCCTCCTCTTTCTTGTTGACCACTCTCTCCTCTTTCTTGTTGACCACCCTCTCCTCTTTCTTGTTGACCACCCTCTCCTCTTTCTTGTTGACCACCCTCTCCTCTTTCTTGTTGACCACCCTCTCCTCTTTCTTGTTGTTCACCCCCCTCTTTCTTGTTGACCAGCCTCTCCTCTTTCTTGTTGGCCACCCTCTCCTCTTTCTTGTTGACCACCCTCTCCTCTTTCTTGTTGACCACCCTCTCCTCTTTCTTGTTGTTCACCCCTCCTCTTTCCTGTTGACCAGCCTCTCCTCTTTCTTGTTGACCACCCTCTCCTCTTTCTTGTTGACCACCCTCTCCTCTTTCTTGTTGACCACCTTCTCCTCTTTCTTGTTGACCACTCTCTCCTCTTGTTGACCACTCTCTCCTCTTGTTGACCACTCTCTCCTCTTGTTGACCACTCTCTCCTCTTTTTGACCTCCCTCTCAACTTCGTCCTTTTTGTTAGGTCCCGTTTCTCTTTCTTGCTGATCTCCCATTCATCTTTCTTGTTGACGTCCCTCTCCTCTTGTTGACCTTCCTCTCCTCTTTCTTGCTGACCTCCCTTTCCTCTTTCTTGTTTGCCTTCCTACCCTCTTATTGAATTCTTCTTGAGCTCTTCCTCCTCTTGTTCACCTTCCTCTCATCTTTATTGTTGGCATCCCTCTCGTGTTTTTTGTTAGCTCTCTCTCGTCTTTCTTTATTGTTGACATCCCTCTCTTTTTTGTTAGCTCTCTTTCCTCTTCTTGCTGACTTCCCTCTCCTCTTTCTTGCTGAGATTTCTCCGCACTTTCCTCTTGAACTCCCTCTCCTCTTAAATCGCCTCTCTTCATTGTTTTTGTCTTCCTGGTTTCCTTTTTGGCCCCTCTCTTTTATCTTTTCGTCTAGTTTCTCTTTACTGTTGTCTTTTCCTTTAGTTGACATTTTTTCTTAATCTCGCTGTCCCTTTTCTGTTTTTTATTCTTATTCTCTCTCCCTATCTTTCCTTCAATTTTCTATTTCTTGTTCTCTTACCCCTGTTTTTGTGTTCCTCGTCACCCCTGTATTTTCTCCATTTTCTATTTACTCTTTCGCAGCGTTGTCGCAGGATTCTTACATACTTAATAAGAAACGAACACACTTAAAATATTAGTATACTTGCAAGTTTTACCTATTGATATAACCATATCGAATTTAAACTTCGATTTTGGTAAAGAAAGAAGTGAAATATATATATTTTAAAAGCAATTACAGTTTGTCAATAGCTCTGCCTTATGTGAATTGTAACAAAAGGAATAATAGTACATTATGCAACGAGCCTATAATGGTAGTAATTAAGACGCGAGTATGTTTATGAAACGAGCGCAAGTGAGTTTCATAATTTTCATACGAGCGTCTTAATTACCATTATAGGCAAGTTTCATACGACTTTTTATGCTCGACCATATTTCTAACTTGAAATTATTCATAAGTATTCACGTTATTCTTATCTGACTGGGGAGCGGAACTGACCTTGTGCAATATCTCGTAAATTGTGAGATGTGCGCAGACGCGAAAGTATTAATTTTTTCCGAGAAACAAATGTCATTGACCTTGATATAATCTAGAGAGTAAAATGAACATTAATCCTGATATAACCTTGAAATTGATTTAGACATTGAAAAACGAGATGACAAATTGAATTTATTTGAATATTATTTATAATTAACGCTAATTATTATAGTAACAGAACATAACCTTCTGCGACAGTATTGGATTTCCAGCCTCCGTGACGTTTCGCTAGTTGTCTTTCGATTGCATATCCGAGAATAATCGATACTTACGCTTTCATATTGCTACAATGGTGTTTTCTGATTGGTGGTGGAACACCTGAACTTTAATGAATAGGTGTACTTTAATGAGGTTCATTAAAGGGCTGCTACCAGGTGTATAATTACTACATTTCGGCATGGTCGAGCATAATAGTACATTATGCAACGAGCCTATAAAGATAGTAATTAAGATGCAAGTATGTTTGTTTATGAAACGAGCGCAAGCGAGTTTCGTAATTTTCAATACGAGCGTCTTAATCACCATTATAGGCAAATTTCATATGACTTTTTATGCTCTACCATATTTCTAACTTGAAATTATTGAGAAGTATTCATTTTATTTGTATCTGACTGAAGATCGGAAGTTACCTTGTGTATAGCTCGTGTGAGATGTGCGCAGACGCGAAAGTATTGCTTTTTTTCCGAGGAACAATAATGTCATTGACCTTGATGTAATGTACGGTAGAGAATAACATGAACTAATTTTTATATAACCTGGAAATTGATTTAGAATTGAAAAACGAGATGAATTTATTTGAATATTATTTACAATTAACGCTAATTATTATAGCAACAGAACATAACCTTCTGCGACAGTATTGGATTTCCAGCCTGCGTGACGTTTCCCTCGTTGTCTTTCGATTGCATATCCGAGAATAATCGAAAACCTGAACTTTAATGAGTAGGTATGCTTTAATGACATGCATTAAAGGACTGCTACCAGGTGTATAATTACTACATTTCGGCATGGTCGAGCATAATAGTGCATTATGCAACGAGACTATAATGGTAATAATTAAGACGCAAGTTTCATAATTTTCATACGAGCGTCTTAATTACCATTATAGTCAAGTTTCATACGACTTTTTATGCTCGACCATATTGATTTTTCCCCGCAATTAGTGAAATGAATTTGCGGGAATGTGCTTTGTGAAAGGCTGGAAGATGACGGTGAATTGATGCTAATTTGTGTGTTGTTTTTTTTCGACTGAATTTAATAATATTAGGAGTGGATCAGGACAGCACGTTTGCACATCTCCTATTTATGTTAGGTTAGGTTCTTTTCAAACTGAAAAGACGAGTGAAGCGTACAGTTAAAATTACTCTAACCTAACCTAACCTAACCAAACCACGAGTGAAGCGTACAGTTAAAATTACTCTAACCCAACCTAACCTAACCTAACCTAACCACGAGTGAAGCGTACAGTTTAAATTACTCTAACCTAATCTAACCTAACCTAACCTAACATAAAAAGGAGATGTGCAAACGTGCTGTCCTGATCCACTCCTTTAATATTATCTAATCTCGCGCTAGTTGTCTTTCGATTGCATATGCGAGAATAATCGATACTTGGGCTTTCATATTGCTACAATGGTATTTTCTGTTTGGTGGAACACCTGAACTTTAATGAATAGGTGTACTTTAATGAGGCCCATTAAAGGGCTGCTACCAGGTGTATAATTACTACATTTCGGCATGGTCGAGCATAAAATTATTTAAAGAATTCTTAAAGTGAGGTTTGTTTTTGGATTATGAAATTGCTTCTTGCGCACACTGCGAAAAAAAAAAGTGTTGTCTTTTTATTTTCGTACACAGAAATGTTGTCTTTTCCATGTTAGTTCAAGAAAACGTGTTGTGAACGGGAACGTCACTGGAAAGAAGTGAATTACAGCGACCGCGTAAAACTTGTGTTGGAAAGGCAAGGGCAATCTTGACGACCTGGATTGTTTTTCTTAAGTTGATGGCAGTCCAGTGTTGACCAGTGAGCTGTCTGTGCCTCTCTGAGACACGGCTGCAGCAAGACGCAATTAACGTTCCAGCCCGCAAGGAACTGTTACAGCCCCCACCTCCACCCAATTTAATGACATTTGAGACAGATATTACCGGGCTGGGTGATATAATGGCAGCTACGAAGTACGGCAATCAGTGCTCTTAATCTAATTCCAACCGATTCTAATTACACGTAATCCTAATTGAATCCTACGATTGCTCATAGTTAGCCCCGCTTTGTGCACGGCGGGCTGCAGGTCTAGGTTTTACATCCCTCCTGAATCATAAACGTAATGCACTCGTATCATGGCTCTATCAGCAATGTGGCCGTGCTCACGAGCTGGTACTCTAATCAGTAGGACTACTGCTTTCCAGAATTAACGATAATGCTTCAGCTTCACCTCTCAAAACATCAGAAATAATTTCCCCTTCATTTATCCCACATCGTCATTGTCCTAAACCATCGAAAATCGAAAGAGGAGAATTGGGAGGACAAATTTAAAAGGTACGCAAAACGCGTCCTTGCAAGGGGTTCGGGGCTGTAAGAAACTAAATATGTGAGCTCCAAGCCTGTTGGCCATTAGTCTCACTCCGGGTTACGCTGCTCCACTGAAGGAGTTGTAGACAATTTTGAAGGGGAAAAGCCGAAAATGGACGTAACCTCTTTGGTACCACATACGCGAGGAGACGGAATGTGATCAAGTGATCACGGGACGGGACGAGGAGGAAATGGCTGGTGTAAATCTGCACATTGAAATGAACTATGTCATATCGCAGTGTAGGACGAGTCGAGAAGACTCGTTTGTTTGCCGTCACGGAGGCTGGAAATCCAATATTGTCGCAGAAGGTTATGTTCTATTACTATAGTAATTAGCGTTAATTGTAAATAATGTTCAAATTAATTCAAATCTGAAAACACCATTGTAGCAATATGAAAGCGCAAGTATCGATTATTCACGGATATGCAAACGAAAGACAACTAGAGAAACGTCACATTATTTACAATTAACGCTAATTATTATAGTAACAGAACATAACCTTCTGCGACAGTATTCGATTTCCAGCCTCCGTGACGTTTCTCTAGTTGTCTTTCGATTGCATATCCGTTAATAATCGATACTTGCGCTTTCATATTGCTACAATGGTGTTTTCAGATTGGTGGAACACCTGAACTATAATGAATAGGTACTTTAATGAGGTCCATTAAAGGGCTGCTACCAGGTGTATAATTACTACATTTCGGCATGGTCGAGCATAATAGTACATTATGCAACGAGCCTATAATGATAGTAATTAAGACGCGAGTATGTTTGTTTATGATACGAGCGCAAGCGAGTTTCATAATTTTCATACGAGCGTCTTAATTAACATTATGGGCAAGTTTCATACGACTTTTTATGCTCGACCATATTTCTAACTTGAAATTATTGAGAAGTATTCATTTTATTTGTATCTGACTGAAGATCGGAAGTGACCTTGTGCATAGCTCGTGCGAGATGTGCGCAGACGCGAAACTATTGATTTTTTCCGAGAAACAAATGTCATTGACTTTGATATAATCTAGAGAGTAAAATAAGCATTAATCTTGATATAACCTTGAAATTGATTTCTACATTGAAAAACGAGATGACAAATTGCACATTGAAAGGGGCTTAGCCGTTTCGCAGTGCACGTGGAGTCGTGAAGACGCTGTCATCTGTTGTTCGATGACAACGCAGGTGAAGGCCGTCAGAAGAAGCGCCGTGAAATCTAAATCTGCAATTTGAGAGGTTCCCTGTCCTTTCAAATTGCGATTAAATGAGTGACCTCGCACATTTAATAGGCAATTTATAAGTTCTGAACTAGGGCATTACGTCGTTTGCTAGAAAAGTGGAATATATGGTGAAGGGCATATAGGTCCGTGGCCCATTTCTTATAGGGCTCATCCCCAGTGTTCCGCAACCTTTATATACTCACGGCACACTTTAGATGGGCCTAGACTCAACGCGGCACACCAAAATATTAATCCCCTCGGAAACACATGATGTAACTCTCTTAACCCAGATAAGCCCAAAAATTTTTTTGTGATAAAAATACAGTAGCACATTAGTTACTCTCAAAAA
Organism: Periplaneta americana; assembly: GCF_040183065.1. Lineage (NCBI taxonomy): Eukaryota > Metazoa > Arthropoda > Insecta > Blattodea > Blattidae > Periplaneta > Periplaneta americana. Next base: position 184,508,577 of record NC_091120.1, on the reverse strand, counting down.
TAGGTTAAATGATGTTGAAATAAACTGAAACAAGGAACGTATATTTTCTAAAGCTAACAAATACTACCAACATTATCGCACAACTTGTAAAATGTCCCTAACGCCAACAATGACATAATATCCGAAGGCACTGCAACTGTCCTTAAAAAAAGGACGGTGGGAAAATCTGGGTTAATAATATAATTACGTAATGTAATTAAATTTATTATTACTATTATTATTATTAATATTATTACTATTAATTTATTATTATTATTATCATTATTATTATTATCATTATCATTATTAGTATTATTATTATTGTTGTTGTTATTATAAAAAAGAAATCGACTCTAGCATTTATTAAGAACTTATGAACTTTAATTCACTGTAGAAAATACACATTTTTATTACTAATATTAAAGTAAATAACTTTTATGCTCGACCATGCCAAAATGCAGTAATTATACACCTGGTAGCAGTCCTTTAATGCATGTCATTAAAGTACACCTATTCAGTAAAAGTTCAGGTTTTCGATTATTCTCGGATATGCAATTGAAAGACAACGAGGGAAACGTCACGGAGGCTGGAAATCCAATACTTTCGCAGAAGGTTATGTTCTGTTACTATAATAATTAGTGTTAATTGTAAATAATATTCAAATAAATTGAATTTGTCATCTCGTTTTTCAATTCTAAATCAATTTCCAGGTTATATCAAAATTAGTTCATGTTATTCTCTAGATTACATCAAGGTCAATGACATTATTGTTCCTCGGAAAAAATCAATACTTTCGCGTCTGCGCACATCTCACAATTTACGAGCTGTGCACAAGGTCACTTCCGATCTTCAGTCAGATACGAATAAAATTAATACTTCTTAGTAATTGCAAGTTAGAAATATGGTCGAGCATAAAAAGTCGTGTGAAACTTGCCTATAATGCTAATTAAGACGTTCGTATGAAAATTATGAAACTCGCTTGCGCTCGTTTCATAAACAAACGAACTCGCATCTTAATTACTATCATTATAGGCTCGTTGCATAATGTACTATTCTCACACCTTCAATGTGATACTTGGGCCTGTTTAGCTGCACACAGGTGGCTGATCCGTGGCGGAATCGTTGACAGTGCAAGCCTCATTTCTTCATCGATGGATTTGAGTCTCTCCCTCTTTGACGTTTTAATTTCGGTTAACGTCGAGAAGCCCAGTTCACACAATATTATGTAGTTGAAAATGGCAATAACATATTAACTGCCATCTCGGAGATAGCCGGGTATTCACTCCTTATTGACAACCAAAATGTTTCCAAAGGCACTTCGAGAGGTTTTAATTTCAATATTCTGTCTGCTTTTAAGACTGCTAGTTCTCCTGTACGAGTATATTATTCGGAAGATGTTTTGACTTCACAATGAATCAATCACGAACCCAGTAAAAATCTTGATCACTCTCTCCAAAATAATTCTTGAACTTCTGATGGAAGATTACTAAAATGTTCTTAATTAAATACATCAACACTTCATTACCGTCAGCAAGGGGCCATACAGTTAGGAACATCGGAAACGACCCATTTTCATGCAGTAACAGCGTTCCAGCTATTATGTTTTTTGCGATAGCTAGCTTCTTGTACTTTTTGTGAAACCTGTACCGACATCGTCATGAGCGTCACTTGTCTTTTTCTTGTTCCAACAATCGACGATAATAATATACATCTTCGTTTGACAGAAAGGAATGTTTTGTTACCAAATGTCGTTTCAATTTACTTGGAACCATAGCATTACTGAGATTTTCAGCATACACAACACACTCGGGGATTGGGCATGTTTTGTCAACACACCATTTTAATTTCAATTAATTTTCGCGTCACACCTTTCATCTTGTGAACGCACCCCGGTTGCGGAACACTGTCCTACACTATTAAATCAGCAAATGTTGTACAGGGACATCAATTTATTTTTACTTCAATTTTTATTGTACCTGAGTTTTTGAATGTACTTCACTCCCATCCCTTCTACTAAGGAAGTTCCAACTCCACACAGAACCAAGACCGCAGATAGTAAGCAGTACTGTGTTACTGAGTATAGTACGTTCCAGAAATATTTTCGCGTTTTCCAGTGACGAAAGAGCTTTCAATATTGAACCATATTTTCGCACAGGTACTGTCCGTTTGCCTACGTCGCATCCCGATTTCCCCCACCTGCTTCTGCTCGCCCCTCTGTAATAGCTGGGCTGTCTTAGCTCTTTTCTGAAAACATTAATTTCTCTTAGGAATTGGAAGTTTACGTAATATTATACAGCTGTTTAATTTAACTTAAATAAAAGGGCCTCGTTAAGTAATTAACTGTCACGTGATTTCCTCCCTTTCCACAATCCTGCGGCATAACCACTTGGACGGACAGTAGTTAGCATGTCTGAGTAATTTTATATTTTCGGGTCGGGCAGAAGTGAAGATTGAATTTACAGTACGTAGAGTAGGTACAGAATTATTTCAACATGAGTTACTAGAACGAAGGACGAAACTGGCAATTGGAATTAGATGCAATAGTCTATAGTGCGATAATATGCACAAAAGAACTGAAGCGTGTATCGAAATGAACGGCCACCATTTTAAAAATTGTGTTTAAATATTCATATTATGATTATTTTTCAATTTAACTTCTTTCTCTATATTGTACGCTAATGTGCTGTAGACAGGATAATATACACTGCATAATGAATACGTTCGCATGGATAACTTACTTCGTGAGTAAAAACACTTATTCTTAATACAGTACTGTACTTTGATTAAAGAAAAACCTAATAAAAATCATCAAACTCAAAATCGCGATATTTCCTAGTTTACGTAAATGGATGAACTACTTTTCTTCCTTCCTATACCTAGTAGAGTGATTTGTGTTTTACGCCAGTATCATCGAACTCCAGTCTTGGAGAGGGGAGCAAGCGGTGTTTCCGGTTCTCTAAAGGTATAGACAGGTTAATATTAAAAATGTTAGTAAAAATAAAATGATGTCCCTGTATATTTGTATATTGTACACTGAATGGCAAAAGAAACGCTCACTTTGAATTTCATAGATTGTTTACGTAAATACAGTTGTGAGATATGAAGGGTTTTTTCTTATAATTTATGGCAGTTCTTTCTTATCTGCACTTCCTTTCAAAATTAAAGGGGGTGACGGTGAAATTTTGGTCATTTTTGGTCAAAATCGCATTTTTGTTTTCTTGTAAAGAAAGAAGTGGATCATCATACATATCTTCTTCATATTTTCAACGATTTATAACTGCACAGTAACAAATCTTGTAAATACAGACCTCATGACATTTATTATGTAAAAAAAAAAATTATAGGATACATTTCATACTTGAAAGGAAGCGTAAGGCTGTATATTCTACAAAATAATTTTCACATTAGACCTACTTTTAATCTTAATATTTTAACAGTTTTAAATCTGTATATACATAAATGTTTTCATTATATCCTTTGCATGATTTTACACAATTTTATACTTTTAACATAATATGGTTTAATGTAACCCATTGTATTTCTGTGTAACTGTTCAATTCAAGAGGTAATAATGATCTGAAGATGGCTTTTTTATAAAACCGAAAACGTTAATCAAGAAATGAAATAAAAATAAAACATTGTGCTATTAAATCATATAAATTTTGACGGTCTTTTATGAAAAAAAAAAAAAACATAGATTTCGATATGTTGATGTAGATCTTTAAAACATTTCTGTAAAAGAATCATGCAGATGTTTAATTAAATGTAGATTTTATTACGTAAATACTTTACCAATTAAAAAAAATTCAAATTTGATATTATTTTTACAGGTAATTATTAGCTATTTTAATATTCTGAATATTACTTTATAAAGTGAAAAGTGTAATGTGATGCTTTTCCAATTCACTGCGTGCTAAAGCAGGGAGATGCACTATCACATTTACTTTTTAACTTTGCTGTAGAGTACGCCATTACGAAAGTCCAGGATAACAGAGAGGGTTTGGAATTGAAAGGGTTACATCAGCTTCTTGTCTATGCGGATGACGTGAATATGTTAGGAGAAAATCCACAAACGATTAGGGAAAATACGGGAATTTTACTTGAAGCAAGTAAAGAGGTAGGTTTGGAAGTAAATCCCAAAAAGACAAAGTATATGATTATGTCTCGTGACGAGAATATTGTACGGAATGGAAATATAAAAATTGGAAATTTATCCTTTGAAGAGGTGGAAAAATTCAAATATCTAGGAGCAACAGTAACAAATATAAATGATACTCGGGAGGAAATTAAACACAGAATAAATATGGGAAATGCGTGTTTTTATTCGGTTGAGAAGCTTTTATCATCCAGTCTGCTGTCAAAAAATCTGAAAGTTAGAATTTATAGAACAGTCATATTACCGGTTGTTCTGTATAGTTGTGAAACTTGGACTCTCACTTTGAGAGAGGAACAGAGATTAAGGGTGTTTGAGAATAAGGTTCTTAGGAAAATATTTGGGGCTAAAAGGGATGAAGTTACAGGAGAATGGAGAAAGTTACACAACGCAGAACTGCACGTATTGTATACTTCACCTGACATAATTAGGAACATTAAATCCAGACGTTTGAGATGGGCAGGACATGTAGCACGTATGGACGAATCTAGAAATGCATATAGTGTTAGATGGGAGACCGGAGGGGAAAAAGACCTTTAGTGAGGCCGAGACGTAGATGGGAGGATAATATTAAAATGGATATGAGGGAGGTGGGATATGATGATAGAGACTGGATTAATCTTGCTCAGGATAGGGAACAATGGCGGGCTTATGTGAGGGCGGCAATGAACCTCCGGGTTGCTTAAAAGCCAGTAAGTAAGTAAGTAATATAGTACGGTAATGTAGTTGATAAAGTAGAAAAATTAGTGAATACTAGTCAGAGATAAAGAGGTTTTAAGATAAACAGAAAATTATAGATCGAGGGTAATGATGTACCTACCCCCTTAAGCCCGAATTAAGCTGTCATTGAATCTACGAGATTCTGGAGAAAAAAACAGCGACGCTATATTGCCTAGTCTGGCCACGAATCTTGTACCCGAGATAGCGAAGATAACTCTCTACCCCGTATCTCATAGCTGGAGCTCTTCTCGCAGCATCCTTCTACACTGGCCAAGAAGACTTAACGAGCTTGCGGGCCCGGGTCGAAGGGGGGCGGAGGGGGGGCGACCTGACGAGCTTGTTACACTGCATCAGTACGATTCGTTAACCTTACTGAAAACGACGCCATTCACCGACACTTTTGCATCCAATTTAGATGGCGGAGCTCCTAGCAGACAAGCGGGCCTTGCCCTTAATTTTCAGTTTTCTAACTTGTAAACCGTCGCAGACTGCCCTAATGGACGGACAGTCAGTGCGTCACGTCCGAACGCCCTCTTCACAAGTGACTGAACCACATCGCTTGTGGCTTCTTAACTTTATTCAATCCAGACAACTGGCGTATCTCCTGGGAGCCGACTCCCACCCCCGCAATCACCTTAATTCTTTCAGCGTACGGGAACTCAACTCCAGCCATAGTGGCCCAGTTGGTTAAGATTTTCTTGTTCTTTCCTAAGTTTACTTCGTTCCAGATTAGAAAAATCGATGTCGTAGGGACAACACGTAGGTCTATTTCTTCGTTACTCGTTTTACGACGTCTTGGTGACTCACTGCTAGCGCGAGATCGTCATACAAGCGATCCCGGCTTCAGTGCTCGATTCCGGCAAACATGACATTCGTGGTGAATGAAGCCAGAGTTGAGAGGGTTTCTCTTTCGGTTTTCCTTCATCACTGCATTAACATTGGCAAAAATGCCACCTTTTCACCGCCGCCGGTTAAAAATACGGCATTTTCTTATTGTTGCTTTGTGTATTTATTTATTTGTTTATTTGTTTGTTTGTTTGTTTATTTATTTATTTACTTGCTTATTTATTTATATGCGAATGACGTGAATATGTTAGGAGGAAATCCACAAACGATTAGGGAAAACACGGGAATTTTACTGGAAGCAAGTAAAGAGATAGGTTTGGAAGTAAATCCCGAAAAGACAAAGTATATGATTATGTCTCGTGACGAGAATATTGTACGAAATGGAAATATAAAAATTAGAAATTTATCTTTTGAAGAGGTGGAGAAGTACAAATATCTTGGAGCAACAGTAACAAATATAAATGATACTCGGGAGAAAATTAAACACAGAATAAATACGGGAAATGCCTGTTATTATTCTGTTGAGAAGTTTTTATCATCCAGTCTGCTGTCAAAAAATCTGAAAGTTAGAATTTATAAAACAGTTATATTACCGGTGTTCTTTATGGTTGTGAAACTTGGACTCTCACTTTGAGAGAGGAACATAGGTTAAGGGTGTTTGAGAATAAAGTGCTTAGGAAAATATTTGGGGCTAAGAGGGATGAAATTACAGGAGAATGGAGAAAGTTACACAACACAGAACTGCACGCATTGTATTCTTCACCTGATATAATTAGGAACATTAAATCCAGACGTTTGAGATGGGCAGGGCATGTAGCACGTATGGGCGAATCCAGAAATGCATATAGAGTATTAGTTGGGAGGCCGGAGGGAAAAAGACCTTTAGGGAGACGGAGACGTAGATGGGAAGATAATATTACAATGGATTTGAGGGAGGTGGGATATGATGATAGAGACTGGATTAATCTTGCTCAGGGTAGGGACCAATGGCGGGCTTATGTGAGGGCGGCAATGAACCTCAAGGTTCCTTAAAAGCCAGTAAGTAAGTAAGTAAGTTATTTTATTGCTAGTAAGTTTGAAATTAATACAAGTTTATACAATGTAAGATAAACTAGCCCACTCCTGAATGAGTAAGACTCGTACTCAGGAGGGGATTCCAATATAGACAAAAATAAAATTAAAATTGAGAGTGAATACAGATTAAAAAGTCTTTAATATAGTTAAAGGGAAGCATTTTCCATAGCATTACATATTTCTCGCTGTAGCGTGTTAGGTTCCTAATGAATTCATACTCATCGATTTACGGGGAAACAGTTGGCGACAGTGACTAAACAAAAGAACAGCTATGCGATAAATTGATTATGATTAAACGAGTTGCAAAAATTATCGCGTTTTACCACTGTGATTGGTTGAAATTCAAAATTTCATTACACTTCATTGGTCGAAAATGGAATGACGTCATATAAACAAAATAGTCAAAAATAAATATAATATTATACAATAACTAACAATGATGTCACCACGGTAATTATATGTCGGCTATATAAAAAAAAATAGGTTGCAGCCGCCAAATTACTCTTCAAGGAACTACCACTCATATAAATTGAGGGAAAGAAGACAGAGGACGGACACTGGAAAGTTTTCTTTTCTCAATCGTACTATCAGGGACTGGAATGCTTTACCTGCAGACTTACTAAAGGCTTTACCAATAACCAAAAATGTATTTAAAAATAGGCTTAAGGACTTTACTAATAGACGGTAGTATATTATACACACTACATAAAGGGTGTAATTGATATCTTGTTATTTGAAGTGTTCTATCAGTGAGGAAGTGTGTAGTGTCAGTGAAGTCTATTGTGTAAATGAAGTGTGTTGGTGTCAGTGAAGTGGCTGTGCAAAGTATTTGAACAGTGAAATGGTTAGAAGTGTTAGTGAAATCAGGTAGAATCAGTGCAGTGAGTGAGTTGACAGCGAAATAAGTGTAGTGCCGAAAGGTACTTGTGCAGATATGAACCTGTCAGACTCGTGGGTCTTAGTTCGGGCTTAGGGTTGAGATACAAATTAGATTTACTTTAAATGTTAAGTGACCATGCTTCATTTTAATTTAGGATGCTCCTTGTTATTATTATTAATTATTATTATTATCATTAGTATTAATCATTATTATTAATTATTGTTTTTATTAGTTGTGTTTATTATTAATTGTCATTATTGAGTGTAATTAGTTACCACTGCCACAGGGTATATACCCATTTGCAGTGTGAATAAATACATCAATGCGTATTGAGAAATTTTACTATACATGGTACAAGTTGGAATATTCACTACCAGTGATACAGATACTTTTGAGTGTTGTATAATTTGGCTTTGTTATATTTTTACATCATTAGCTGCGATCCGAAATGGAATCATCAAAATTGATGAACCCCAAAGCGCATTCTCTCTCCTTGTCAGCCAATCGCTGCGTGGACGCAGTCTGGTGAAAGTGGTGTTAATGCATTATTTAGAAAATAAAAAAAGGAGCAGCAACGTCTGCAGGGATTCACCGTTCGAACTAGTTGTTTGTTAATCAGAGGAATTAACTATTAATTCATCAGTGTTTTAATCAATGGGTATAAAGAATTCGTTTGAAAATTGGCCCGCTACGCTTGCCTCCAGTGAGCTGCATTGAACCTTCAATGCAGGCACAATTCTCGTGGGTCGATTAGCCAATGTTACGGTTGGCTTGATACCAGTGCATTGTACATATTGAGGGAAATGTAATAATATGTCTGTAGGGACCCTACATGCGCAATCTATGGAGAAATAAACGGCAAACGCGAGAGTGTATGTAATGCTGAGGGGTGGAAGAGGGGGTTGATGAGGGTAGGAGGAGTAAATACCCTTCCAACGATTGGGTGTGTGTGTATGTGTGTGTGGGAGTTTTGTAGGCACACGTCACGTATAGTTGGATATTTGCCCCCATCCCGCATTTCCTCTATCCCATATCAACCACCCCTCTCCGACCGCTACCCCCCCATCTCCTCCCCCCTTTACTCAAATCAGCGCAATTATAAAGCGTATAGTTCTAGGCTGTGTCATAGATGGTATAATGAATTGAACCAACGCTTTCGTATACAGAGTCATGGTTAATGTTCAGAACTAAAGTGGATCAACGGACACACTATGTGCATAGCTTTTATTGCAGCACCTCGCTTCAGCTGCATTTAGGCTGAGAACCGTGTTGTGATTTTCACGCAGGATTTTTCATTGTTAAACAATATAGAACGCTCCTAATACCTAGATATAACACTTCACTACCACCACATTATCACAATCACCCACAAAGCCACAAACACCAACACCATCACCATCAGAACCATCATCAGTACCATCTTCAGGACCACCATGAACACCATCTTCAGAACCACCATCATCTAATAGAACTGCCACCATCTAACAGAACGACCATCGTCTTCAAAACTATCATCGTCTTCTGCAGATCCATAATCTTCTTTTTCTTCTTCAAAACCATTATAATCTACTATTTTCTCTACTTCAGAACGACAAACTTCTTCAGAACTATTATTTATCTGCTTCAGAACTATAATATTTTTCAGAATCATCATTACCTTCTTCAGAACCATCACTATCTTCTTCGGAGCTATCATTATATTTTTGGAATTATCAAAGTCTTCTTCCGTACTATTCTTATCTGCTGTAGTGTCTTCTCTGGAAATGTCATCGTCTTAAGAATTGTCGTCGTCTACAGAAATGTCAACGAATTCGGAAATGTCGTACTCTTCGGAACTGTCGCCGCACTTTTCGGGACTATCGTCATACTTTTCGGAACTGTCTCCATACTCTTCGGAACTGTCGCCGCACTTTTCGGAACTATCGTCATACTCTTAGGAACTGTCGCCGTACCTACTGTTCGGAACTGTCACTGTACATACTGTTCGGAACTGTCGCCGTTCTCTTCGGAATTGTCGCCGTACCTAATCTTCGGAATATATTTACAGATTGACATCAATTTTACTGCATTTTATATTTTTAATAAGCAGTTAAAATTTTATAGAATTTAATAATTTATAGGATTATACAGGGAGTTTTCGAAGTGGTGTCACCGTACTCTTCGGAATTGTAGCCGTACCTAATCTTCGGAACTGTCGCCGTACTCTTCGGAATTGTCGCCGTACCTACTCTTCGAAACTTTTGTACTCTTCGGAACTGTCGCCGTACTCTTCGGAATTGTCGCCGTACCTAATCTTCGAAACTTTTGTACTCTTCAGAACTGTCGCCATACTCTTCGGAATTGTCGCCGTACCTACTCTTCGAAACTTTTGTACTCTTCGGAACTGTCGCCGTACTCTTCGGAATTGTCGTCGTACCTACTCTTCGAAACTTTTGTACTCTTCGGAACTGTCACCGTACTCTTCGGAATTGTCGCCGTACCTACTCTTCGAAACTTTTGTACTCTTCGGAACTGTCGCCGTACTCTTCGGAATTGTCGTTGTACCTACTCTTCGAAACTTTTGTACTCTTCGGAACTGTCGCCGTACTCTTCGGAATTGTCGCCGTACCTACTCTTCGAAACTTTTGTACTCTTCGGAACTGTCGCCGTACTCTTCGGAATTGTCGCTGTACCTACTCTTCGAAACTTTTGTACTCTTCGGAACTGTCACCATACTCTTCGGAATTGTCGCCGTACCTACTCTTCGAAACTTTTGTACTCTTCGGAACTGTCGCCGTACTCTTCGGAACTGTCGCCGTACTCTTCGGAATTGTCGCCGTACCTACTCTTCGAAACTTTTGTACTCTTCGGAACTGTCGCCGTACTCTTCGGAATTGTCGCCGTACCTACTCTTCGAAACTTTTGTACTCTTCGGAACTGTCGCCGTACTCTTCGGAATTGTCGCCGTACCTACTCTTCGAAACTTTTGTACTCTTCGGAACTGTCGCCGTACTCTTCGGAATTGTCGCCGTACCTACTCTTCGAAACTTTTGTACTCTTCGGAACTGTCGCCGTACTCTTCGGAATTTTCGCCGTACCTACTCTTCGAAACTTTTGTACTCTTCGGAACTGTCGCCGTACTCTTCGGAATTTTCGCCGTACCTACTCTTCGAAACTTTTGTACTCTTCGGAACTGTCGCCGTACTCTTCGGAAATGTCGCTGTACCTACTCTTCGAAACTGTTGTACTCTTCGGAACTGTCGCCGTACTCTTCAGAAATGTCGCTGTACCTACTCTTCGAAACTGTTGTACTCTTCGGAACTGTCACTGTATTCTTCGGAACTGTCATCTCCATAATCACAGGCACCACCTCTGGCACCTCTCCAACACCACAGCCACCGCCGCAATCACCATCCTGACGCAACACTCGAAGTAAGTTCTTGGTTCGAGTCTTAATAGTACAAGGAAACTTCTCATAAAATTTTGACCGTTGTACGGGACCAATGCCCGCCCTGCATCGTGAGTGAGTAGTGAAATCAGTTTTTCAAGCCAGCCATAATGACTGGGGAATCACTTTGCTAACTAGACATAACAACGATGCAACTTACCCCGGTACTGGTTAGATGATCGTTCACTTCTGCTAAGATATGTGGACGTGATGCCAGCAGTCGTCTTGTAGGTCTTAACTGTTTTCCAATGTTTTTTTTATATATATCATATATAACAAAATACGATGTGAGCATGCGTAATACAATCGGTGATGACTGCCAGATCTATTCTTTAAACGAAACTTTGGGCCGATGCATAAAATAAATTGCGTATGCATATGTATACAGCTTGCCAAAGCATCGTTTTAGGACAGACTGTGGCACCGAATTTTAAATTAAAATTATTGTTAATTACAACAATAACTGAATTCTGTTTTAAATTCACATCACACTTTGTAACATTCTATTGACACGATAAAAATCCATATTTTTGCTTTTATTATATACGCGATTGAATTATCAAATATTCCGCAGTAAATATCACTGGAAATCGCTCACTATTCAAATTAGCAAGTTGTCCCAGAATTCATTTTAGGAGAGACAATGTTGCGTCACAATTCCAAAGCATTCTCTTATTTTTGAACAACTCAAATAGTTTCGACGTTCTTTTGCTACAGTAACTGAACGTCCTCTTGTGGATTGGTTCCAGCCAAACAGAGAAGTCAAAGTATAGCTAGAGGAAGAGTAGGCCAATATATACTATGTGTGTATATATAAATCTATAAATTATTAAATTCCATAAAATTGTAACTGCTTATTAAAAATATAAAATGCAGTAAAATTAATGTCAATATTCCCTCAACACCATATAATAAAATGAACGAAATGTATACATAATCATCTCATTTTTCCTCTTTATGGATTAGGCCAGTCCTGGTTTTGCCATAGAACTTAACTTTGTTTCCCTTTACTTCATTTGTTACCATGTTTTCATCTAATTGTGCCACACATTTGTTATAATCTGTTTAATTTGGTTTCTATTATCTCTATTGATTACTTATTATACAGGGTGATTCAAAACCTCTGCGACAAACTCTGAGGGGTGATAGATCTAACAAGGAACCCTTTTTGTTAAACAACCTATGTCTTTTGACGCGTCGTTTGGAAGTTATCGTTGAAAATCTTTTTGAAAAGTTGTAAGAGACGAGAAGGGTTTTTCTAATCATCAATTGAGAATGGATGTCTATGCGATCTTCCACCAATGCGCCGCGGACGAAGAGACCCATCGTCTTGAAGGCGCTGATAAAGTCGAGGAAACATTGTGTGGTGAGGGTGATTTCTGTTTTGAAACTGTTGTTGGTACATGTGGAGAGCTCTTCTTCCGTTTCCGCGAGCCTTCCCATAACACATTACGGCTAACTCGGGAAAAGTGTACACATCCATTCTCAATTGATGATTAGACTGAACTGAAAGGAAAAGGTATTGAGCATTAAACGTAAACAAACAACAACAAAAACCCTTCTCGTCTCTTACAGACATCTCAAAAGGGTTCCTCATTGTTAGATCTATCACCCCTCAGAGTTTGTTGCAGAGGTTTTGAATCACCCTGTATACTAGTAATGGTGGTTGTAGTACACTGCCCCGTCGATATACGAAAAAGCCAATATTTATCTACTTAGATATAACACGCGGAGCAAGTCCTCTGCAACCGACAAGCATAATACAGTATTTAGGCAGATGTGAAAGTCAAGGAATATTATAGACAGTAGAAAACCGATCATACGGGAATGGGTATTTAACTGTGGTTAATCAATTACAAAAAGTGAATCTGATATAACGTTAATAGAAATTAATTTTATTTCCTAGACTATATCTTTAAAATACAATAATAAATAAATAAATAAATAAATAAATAAATAAGTACACAGCCCGTCATTCCGTTTCTGTGCTTACGTGTCAGGTGAAATATTGGAGAGACTTCCTATTGATTGCATCTTGCATTACTAAATGTATAATTGTCGCATTATACACTATTATTTATGTATACCTGTAGTCCGTACACCCTGTATTACAGAAATGATAACGGAAATTTTTCCTGAATAGGTGCCCACTTAAGTGTCATCATCATCATCAACATCAGGATTCAGGCCAAAAGGCCTGTTACGGCCTCAAAGCAGATCGAACTGATTTGTTCGTCTTTTAGATGGTCGTTTCTGTTTTCTCTTACCTGTAGGTTTGTGGTTTTGTATTCTTTTAGGAATTTGTATATGTCCAAAATATGATTGTTGGTATTCTCTAATTTTTTTAGTTTAAAAAATGTAGATATTTAGTTCTTTTCTTGTGTCTTCATTTTTATTTTTGTATATTCTTTGGTATCCTGCCACCACTCGTAACAGTCGACCTGGTTGGCAAGTTGGTATAGCGCTGGCCTTCTATGCCCAAGGTTGCGGGTTCGATCCCGGGCCAGGTCGATGGCATTTAAGTGTGCTTAAATGCGACAGGTTCATGTCAGTAGATTTACTGGCATGTAAAAGAACTCCTGCGGGACAAAATTCCGGTACGTCCGGCGACGCTGATATAACCTCTGCAGTTGCGAGCGTCGTTAAATAAAACATAACTTTTTTTTAACCACCGTAACATCTTCTACTGATTCTATTATGTTTTTTTTTTTTTCTGTTTTTGTTACGGTCCAGCATGCTCAGCCATCAAGCAGAGATAGCATTGTCAGTGTTTCATAAAATTTTAAGGATTGTGTCGTTTCGAGCTTTATTTAGTAAGGTGCATTTAATTGTCGCACATCGTTCTATAATATGGTCACCTCAGTTCCAGTCCCATCAGATGCAAATAGAAAGAAAACAGAAAATATTTTACGTTACCTATATTTTAAAAGACATCACATGATATCTTCTTGTTCTTGAATACCAGTACGAGTCATATTTGAAACTGCTGTGCATCAACTGGCGTGGTTTGTAATTTTCTGTTTTTTGACGTCCAGACCAACGCAGTTTGAAATGTTGGCAAGCAAAAAAACAAATGCTAGATTAGTGACAAAAACAAGCAAATGCTAGGGAAGCGATAAAATTCAACAAATGCTAGGGACGCAATAAAATTGTGCGATGAGCAGCCATGATTGGTTGAAAGACGTCCTTTCGTACCATTTTATTGGTCAGAAGTAGTATGACGTAGTAAAAGTGTAATAGTCGATTTAAAAATTTCATATAGGCCCTACCTTATTAGCATTTCACTCCAGTCTTACTGATTTAAACTATCACTGACTACATTGTTACTTCATTCTTTAGACATCATCCTGATAGTGCTGCATTTTCAAAATTGTCTCACAATAATCTCTTTCTATTATCTAATATTATTTGAAATATATTAACATTCTATGTCATTTAGCTTAATTCTGCTACACAGTTTATTTCAGTGTTCAATTAATAGTTCATAGTATTTTTTGTTTAATTCGTATATAACTCTTGTATACATGTAACTCTCACTTAATCAAATTGTTGAATTCTTTGTAAGTTCATGCATATGTATTTACCTTTTGCTGGTTGAGTGGAAGAGAAGACCTTACGGTCTTAACTCTGCCAGCTAAAATAAATCATTATTATTATTATTATTATTATTATTATTATTATTATTATTATTATTATTAATTTAAAAACACATTTCCTTAGATATTTAAATTATGAATAAGTGTATTGTAATGTTTTTCCCGTAATTTTTAAATGATTCTGCATTATTATATTGACATTTGGCACTAATATTAACTGCAATATTATATTGTAGCATATATTATGTTTCCTTCGTTCTTTCGTTTGTGTTGTTTTGTTTTTTCACTATTATGTATTCTGTATATAAATTGTATCAATGTAAGACAACTATAATTGAAACCTTGCTTCTGTTGGGGGTTTAGCTCAGATAAAATAAAATAAAATACGAATAAGCCACAAAAATTTAATATGGTTAATATTTTCATGAAAATTTTCGAATGTAACATATTCATTACTAGTTTCAATACTTTTTTCGAAATGCATTAACACGGAAACCAGCTTCAGGTTGGAGATGTGGGCTGTTTGCCTTTATTTCATACCTGAGAAGGTCTTTATGATCCGTGAGATGCTGAGGGGTTAACGGACTGTAATTTTGCACTGCAGTTGCTTGTGGCTGTCATGCATGTAGATGATGACGCACGTTGGCGATGCTGATAGCGGGCCGGGTGGTAGCGAATATAAGAGGGGTGAGGAGGGGTGAGGTGGTGCGGAGAGCAAATAGCAGTTGAGCTGAAACACTCGACATTGCGACACAACGCCTAATTAGGGGGGCCCCTGCTGTACCAGACCAGTGATTAATGGAACAGTACACACAGGATGCCCGCTGGAAACTATGGCGACCCATTGTGTTCAACAATACGTATGTCGCTAGCGAAATTATTAATACTGGAAAACTGAGGCCAAGATATAGTCAGGTGCCAGCCGGGATAAAATATGCAGCTTGATTAAAGTTGTATTTACTGTTAAACTGTGCTAGGGGTGAGTTAGTACGCCCATATTGAAGAAGTACAGTAATTCAAAACCAAATAAAACTATTATTACAAAAAAAATACTTTATTGTGCTGAAAAAATCGTAGATTTTCGCACAAATTATAGACCCAGAAGCATCCAACGCAGTGCTACTCATCGGAGTGACTACTACCGCGGAGGAATCGGAGATTACGAATAAA
Source organism: Periplaneta americana (assembly GCF_040183065.1). NCBI lineage: Eukaryota > Metazoa > Arthropoda > Insecta > Blattodea > Blattidae > Periplaneta > Periplaneta americana. The sequence continues at coordinate 184,492,732 of NC_091120.1, read as the reverse complement.
GCTCTCCACCGGTGATCTCCGATACTACCGTAGGTGGAACAGGGGACATACGGAGGGATGCGGCGGTTCGGAGCGAAGCGACAGTTACAGTCCATGAGGAATTACTTGTCTAGTCCCTTTTAGAAAGAGAGAGAATACTCACAATCTCTCTCTACCCTCATTTATGATGGTCGACACTCCTTCAAACGACCACGAGTTACCAGTGGCGGAAATCTCTTCCTCTTCAAATTCTGACTCCACTCCGCCAGAAAGTTCGTCCGTGTCGTCCAAATTAATTACGAACGAATAATAAATTTCCATCTACAAGTCCATCCTTCGCCCAATAAAATTTTTCAACATTTTCTATGCGTTCACACGCCTTCCTCCAATTTTCTTTCGTCACCTTTGCAAGTGCGCTCATTTTTAACCTGTTACACACAGGTTTTTTAAGAGCTCTGTTCGGGCGTTTCTTTCCTGGAGTTCGCAGCACACTTCCGCTTCCGCTTTCTAGCGCTTCCTTTTGGTTTTTTGTTTGTTTTTTTTTTTTTTTTTCTATTTTAATCCTATTAACACCACGAGATGATATATCTGTCACTGCAGCACTACTTTCGATAAAGCTCGGCACAGATATTGTTTGTTTTCCGCATTTCAGTGCCTCATATTCTCCAGTAAAGAATTTATGTGCATTAATAACCATGTTCATACCGTCCGACTTCAAGGCTTTCCCGCGTATTCCCATATTGCCTACCATTATTATTAAATACAAGAGCACAACACTCATTACAATATTTAAGGTAACAGTGAAACCATGTATCTCCGAAAACATTTTAATTTTTGAATTATATTATACTAAATTGGTACAACAAGATACAAACTCGTCCACACCTGTGGAGTAACGGTCAGCGCGTCTGGCTGCGAAACCAGGTGGCCCGGGTTCGAATCCCGGTCGGAGCAAGTTACCTGGTTGAGGTTTTTTCGAGGTTTTCCCTCAACCCAATACGAGCAAATGCTGGGTAACTTTCGGTGGTGGACCCCGGACTCATTTCACCGCCACTGTCACTTTCATTTCATTCAGACGCTAAATAACCTGAGATGTTGATACAGCATCGTAAAATAACCCAATAAAAAAAGATACAAACTCACTTCACTATTCACAAAATACTACTAACTAATGAACTAGAACAACCCCGAGACGCCACTGAGAGATGTACTAATTGGGTTTGCAAAAGTGTGAAGGAGAAGGGAGGAGAAAGGGCATTCCAAGAATTGTACAAAAGGAAACCTCTTGCCCGTCACATCTGGTGGCAGTCGGTAGACAAGGACCTCAGACAAGGACAGTAGAAATCACGCCAACTTAATCCTCATGCACTGTAGCTCAAGGACGACCGACGCGTACGGACTGACGGTAGTTGTGAGTGGAATAAAATGGCACCAAATCGGATATCCGTCGCATGGAAATTCTTTAATTTAGTTGAAGGTAATAATAAAGTCGCACACTGTAAACATTGTGGGCGAATTTACTCTAAGGGTGATGGAACTTCGAATTTGTTAGACCATTTGAAGCGATCGCACAATCGCGAACTTGATGAAAACAATTACGCAAAACATTTGATACGATTTCTTTTTAAATTGTTTTAGTGCTATTGTTCCCAAAGGCTCACAGTCTATGAAAAAGTCTTGAAATTTCTCTAAAACGTAACTTCCGAGGCGATAAAAAAAACATATGAAATATTTACAAGACGACTTGAGTTATATTTTGCTGTTTAGATAACTTGAGTTATATTTTACTCTTTGGATTAAAATCTTTCTGAATGAAACTAAAGAAACATGTGGTAATCATATAATTACAATTATCCTTAAGTTGATATCTACTTATATTTTTATTACAGAGCAGGAGTGGCGCGTTTTAGAAGAGGCAGTTCAAATACTGACACCCTTTAACACAATAATCACAATCCTGTCCGGTGAAGAATCTGAATAAATTATGTAGGACAGTAAACTTTATCCCATTGATAGCCCACGTTTCTTTTGTTCCATTCTGAAGCTCCCTTAATATATTTTACGTTAACTAAACCGATTAGAATAATAATTGACAAACCCTGTTTGCGATTAAACGAGAGTTTCTAGGAGAACTAAAGTATAAATGTTTACATTAGCTACTGAAAAGCTTTACTTCTGCGTTAGTTTTTCAGTTAGATTGAATGTTATTAATTTGATCAATGACATAAAACTAATACGGCTTTCCACATATACTATGAATTTCAAAACTAGAAAAAAATCTGTCAGCTAACGTAGCACTTTAAGCAACACAAAAAAGAGCCGAAGAAAGAGAGAGAGATTAACATAAAAGAGAGATTAAACAACAACAAATTACAACTTATTTTAAAAGACACGCGGACGTCAGCGGACTCCAATCACTACCTGATCCGATTAAAGGAATGCTCAGCGGAAAGTGTATGTCTGCGCCACAGCACATATACAACCTGCGCGGCATCAATCGGAGGTAACCGGAGGTCTCCGATTGAAAGCGCGCAAACAACCGCTCCGGAGAAAACCTAATCATAAGCAGCACTAATCCAACGTTTCGGAGCTGTATATACGCTACATTGTCAGAGAAAGGTAGAAGAGGAAAATCTCTATGTTGCAGTATTCTTCAGTACAGTATTCTTCGTCTTTGTCTTCCTGATAAGGTTTATTATTCGTACACCGTACTATTCGCTCTGAAAATCTGCAGGGTTATACACCATAAGTATTTCAAACTATAGTCATGGATGAATATATAATAGGATGCGAAACTTACTGAGTTTCCCGTAAGGGTACGTACACGTTGGAGCGACGATAAACGATAAAAGAAGCAGCGATGCTATATCAGAGAGAATTGAAGCAAGCATTGTTATTGAGGTGTGCATATTGGAATAACGATAAAAGCGAAGATACACGATAAAAGCGACGAAAAAGCAAAGTTCCATTTTCTTCGCTCTTGTCGTTCATATGATCTCTGATTAAGATAATATTAATCTGTATAATTACCGGTGGTTGTCAATATATCCGAATATTCATCGATGTATTATTTCGGCTTATTAAATTAATTCTTGTAGATATTGACAAATTGATCAGTTGTGTATTTATTCGTCCCATGTTATGTGATCACAAGAACCAATCACAACACAACGAATTTATACTATCTTTGGGATGAGAAACGGGTTTAATTTTGTACGTATTTAAGTTATATTAACCTTGAACTTGGCAGCTGATACTTTCTATATATCTTCTCTCATGAAGTGGATGCATAGAATATCTTCTACTGATAAATCAAAATGTTCGCTTCCCGCGTTCTCGTTGCTCCGATATGAACACTTGATGCTTTGATAATACCAAAGCGTCGCTAGATCATTTCTCTTATCGTTTATCGTTGCTCCAACGTGTACATACCCAAACATATACTAGAAGCGTTGTTGTAGAAATGATCTTGCTGCCACCTGTTGGGGGGAGGGGCGTTATTACATCTAGCAGCGCACCAAATAGCGAAAAGAGTAATTACTCCATGCATTTAGCAGCGCACCTGGTGACGAAAATAATAAACTGTGCAGAAAGTATTCCCTCCCACCCTCATCGATATTCAAAACTAACCCAATTTAAAATAAAACATTTACATTTTTATTCCTCACAGCATCTTCTACTGAAAATTCTTACCGGAGCCAACAGGAAGATAAAAGAGACGATCTATTTTACACTACCAATTAAAATAAAACCAGACAGAGACAAAAAATAAAGCAAAAGGTTAGATGATTGGGATTGTATTCTTTGGATATTTATTGTACAGCGCAATTGAAAAGTCTGCAAGAACTACTTATATAGTTCAATTTATTATATTACTATTACTTTACAATACATTCAACAACACTATTTTTACAACGTCAATAACATCACTGTTTAACATACACTGCTTATACACACACGTAATATCGCTTTATGTTCACTTATTAGCAAGCTTCTGTCTGCCATCTCGCTCCTCGAGCAATATCTCGAACGGATAAATAGAGAACTCTGGCTAATGTACCCAACAAGTAGTTCTAATGTTCACCACCTATGACGTTGGGCGCTGATCATCTTATTTCAGACCCCCGCCGCCAGATGGTACTGACCGCAGTTTCGCATCCTATTTTATCCATGCTATAGTATACTGGGCTGCAAAAGAATTGCCGAGTCGAAGTCGCTATCGATTTGAAATAATATCGTTTTACGAGGACTTCGATTAGGAAACATCAGAAATAGAGATGCACAGAAGGCATTGCATATAAACTCTATTATTGCTCTGTTATCATTACATCATTCAGCTTGTTCATGTATGTCTTCAATAAACTATAATTTAATAAACTAAACACTTTAAATTTATATTTATAATAAAATTTATACAATTTTTTGTTAATACAATATGAAACGTAACTGGCCGTATATTATATCGATTGTAACAATGACAGCATCCATGGATAATAAGGCTGTGGAATGCTATATAAACTGCAGTTTCACTTTTTCATGTAGAATTCTTATTAATGTTATGAAGTAAAAGTAATTTCCTGCGCACTATAGTCCTGAAATACACATGGTATATGCTATATACAAGGTGAACAGTAAGTAATGTCAATAATTCAGGGGGTTATTCTTTGACATATTTCAAACAAAAAAGTTTAACACAATTTTGCGCGTTTTTGCTTCCTTTTCGAGATAAAAATTGTTTTATGTGAAACATTTCACAGCGTGTTTTGAAAAAGCCATTGATTTAATTCCCAATATGGTCAATCAATTTAAGACAGCGATGTATTAGGATAATAAATTATTGAAAGAATTTTAGTTTTGTCCTTTAAATGTGCAGAAATTTGATCCGAACGAATGTAACATTTTCAAAATTACTTTTCAGAACGAAAAGTTTCATTTGTTCAGATCCGATTTGTGCATATTTGAAGGACAAAATTAAAATTCTTTCAAACATTTATTATCACAACATACTTCTCTCTAAAACTGACTGAGTATATTGAGAATTAAATCGATGGCTTTCTCAAAATACGCTATGAAATGTTTCAAATAAAACAATTTTTTTCTCGAAAAGGAAGCAAAAACGAGCAACATTATATTAAAATGTTTTGTTTGAAATATCTCAAAGAATAACCTCATGAAATTGTATTTACTTATTTATTTATTTACTTATTTATTTACTTATTTCGGCTATTTACTTACTTATTTACTTATTTATTTATTTATTTACTTATTCTACTTATTTACTTATTTATTTATTTATTTACTTATTTATTTATTTATTTACTCATTTATTTGTTTATTTACTTACTTATCTATTTACTTACTTTACTTATTTATTTACTTATTTATGCTATTTACTTATACACTTATTTATTTATTTACTTATTTAGTTATTTACTTATTTATTTATTTACTTACTTATTTACTTATTTATTTATTTACTTATTTATTTATTTTACTTATTTACTTACTTATTTATTTACTTATTTATTCACTTACTTATTTACTTATTTATTTACTTATTTATTTATTTACTTATGTATTATTTATTTATTTACTTATGTATTATTTATTTATTTACTTATGTATTATTTATTTATTTACTTATTTATTTATTTACTTATTTACTTATTTATTTATTTACTTATTTAGTTATTTCCTTACTTATTTATTTATTTACTTATTTATTTATTTATTTACTCATTTATTTGTTTATTTACTTACTTATCTATTTACTTACTTTACTTATTTATTTACTTATTTATGCTATTTACTTATACACTTATTTATTTATTTACTTATTTAGTTATTTACTTATTTATTTATTTACTTACTTATTTACTTATTTATTTATTTACTTATTTATTTATTTTACTTATTTACTTACTTATTTATTTACTTATTTATTCACTTACTTATTTACTTATTTATTTACTTATTTATTTATTTACTTATGTATTATTTATTTATTTACTTATGTATTATTTATTTATTTACTTATGTATTATTTATTTATTTACTTATTTATTTATTTACTTATTTACTTATTTATTTATTTACTTATTTAGTTATTTCCTTACTTATTTATTTATTTACTTATTTATTTACTTATACTTATTTATGTATTTATTTATTTACTTATTTTACTTATTTACTTACTTATTTATTTACTTATTTATTTACTTACTTATTTATTCACTTACTTATTTACTTACTTATTTATTTATTTATTTATTTATTTACTTGTGTATTTATTTACTTATGTATTATTTATTTATTTACTTATTTATTTATTGACTTATTATGCTTATTTATGTATTTATTTATTTAGTTGTTTATTTATTTGTTTATTTATAATGTTTATTTATTTATTTATTTATTTATTTATTTATTTATTTATTTATTTATTTATTTATTGAATTAATTAATTAGTTATTTAACAGGGCAAAGTCCCAATTACAATAGACGGTACAGATATTTGTTTAAAACGTAGAATTGCAGATAACATGAAAAAAGAGATAAAACAGATATAAATGCAAAATACAAGTGAAATTAATAACGTTACTTACGGCTCACCCTGTACTCTGTAGTAAGCAGATACGAGAACGTGAAGTCGGTCAGATTACGGATAGAAGGTTTCTTCTGGGGGAAGGTCGTTAGAGAACAGCACCCCCGCGGCGAATCGAACCCCAGGCCGTAGTCATTCACTTCCCCGCTGCCAAGCTGAAGCTCGCAAGTTGGATCCTAGCAGCAAACCAGAACAGAGGCAAAGATTTTAATGAGGATCGCTATAACAAGGGGTAGCCCAACCTCACATACACATCCATTAAAACAAATTGACACCTGGTGAGGGAATACCGGGCCCCCCTGTTTACTCGCATCTTGCAGTAAACGAGGCGTTCCTCCCACGACCGACAGCCGTCCAGATAACGAGAGAGCCTGTTACACTTGTTAATATAACGAACTGGTTCGCTTGCCAACCGCTTTAAGCTGATTTCTTTTTGTGCTGCTCACCTTCGTGCCTTTTGGTTGCAGTTATCCAGAGAGAAAACTTGATGCCCATTGACAGTATACGTTTTAAAGTATTCCACATTTTAAACTTGAATTAGGAAAGTGGGTTGGTTGGATGCTAACGCCTACAGAGATGGTCATTTACACCGTCCTGAACTGGGATAAAGTTTCGATGTCAAATATCCTTTAGGCTGTATTAATAAAAAGGAGAAGCTATCGTCTTTATGATTGGAATCAGAGATGGTCTTACTTATCCTGCAAGAGAAATTTCTAAATTCGTCAGGTGAAAATTTCTCTTCAATGGTCATACACTGTAAAAGAACTGTTGAATACAAAGAAGTAAGCCTAATCTTGCACTCGAAACTTCTGAGCAACTGTTTTATTGTTGGAAGACAACATATCTCCAATGGAATTACACGTACTGACAACTTTCCAGTCGCGGCAACCTTACAGTCGCAAAAATTGTACGGTTACGGGATGTTTAGTCACGATACGTTTACAATCACTTTGCAGCCACGGCAACCTCATAATCACGACAAATTTACAGTCACGGAAACTATGCATTCGCGGCAAATTTACAGTAAAGGCAACTTTAGTCACGGAAACTTTGCAGTCACGCCAACTGTATAGCCACGGCACGCCTACAGTCATGGCAACTTTACAATCACGACAGATTTAGTCACGGTAACTTTACAATCACGACAGATTTAGTCACGGCAACTTTACAATCACGACAGATTTAGTCACGGCAACTTTACAGTCACGACAGATTTAGTCACGGCAACTTTACAATCACGACAGATTTAGTAAGAGCAACTTTACAATCAGGACAGATTTAATGACGGAAACTTTACAATCACGACCGATTTAGTGACGGCAACTTTACAATCACGACAGATTTAGTCACAACTTTACAATCATGACAGATTTAGTCACGGCAACTTTACAATCACGACAGATTTAGTCACAACTTTACAATCATGACAGATTTAGTCACGGCAACTTTACAATCATGACAGATTTAGTCACGGCAACTTTACAATCACGACAGATTTAGTCACGGCAACTTTACAATCACGACACTTTGTCATGGGACGTTAAGTCATGGAAATTTGCAGTCACTGGAAATTCAGAGTCACGACAGCTTTAGAAAGTCACTGCACTTTGAATTTAATTTTTAAGTTAAAAAGCTTAAATTTATTTATTTGATGAGAAGACCCTATGGAGTTATATATGCAGGGCTTTCATTTCAAAACTTCCCAATCTAAATAGCGAATTATTTAAATTGAATTCAATTCAAACAAAAAAACACGCCAATTTAGATATTGAGAGGGAATTCTGAAACCAGGCTTAATTTTATCTTAGATTTCACCCCCCACACCCAGCCTCCCTCACTTTTAAATTTCAATGGAAACCCTATATTTTTATACTTAAATATGAAAGAGCATTCAATTGTTTATACACCTCATTCGTTTTCGCGTCAATTATTTTCTATCGCCGCTGGAAGAATTAATTAATTCTTTTTAGTGGGTAAGCATTAGACACAATTATTATACATTTATTTATGGATAGTTGAACCATTTTTGTTATAAGAAAATTAAATTAAAGTATGATTTTTATTTAACGACGCTCGCAACTGCAGAGGTCATATCAGCGTCGCCCGTGTGCCGGAATTTTTTCCAGCAGGAGTTCTTTTACATGCCAGTAAATCTACTGATATGAGCCTGTCGAATTTAAGCACACTTAAATACCATCGACCTGGGCCGGGATCAAACCCGCAACCACGAGCACAGAATTCCAGCGCTACACCGACTACGCTCCCGAGGCCGATTTGTTTATAAGAATAAATTACTTTAGGGACAACAGCGTAATCGTTTTTGAGTGCTCATCGATAAATAGGTTTGCGACCTCGATGTTGGATTAAACTTTAGTTACGGCAGCTGTAGAGTCGTAGCAACTTTATAACCACTGTAACCTTACAGTTACGACAATGTTTTTTAGCTAATGGCAGATATGTGACGCGTCATTCACCCAAGCGTCCCCATCTATTGGGCAACGCACCGAAGGTGGTAGTTCTTTCAGCCGCCGCAAAGGTGTCATCCTTGATGCACATTGGAGACAAACTACGTGATTTATGAAGCAATTGTAGAATGTTGGTAGGAGAAACGAGAGTACCTCGCGGAAAACTACCACCACACACCGTCTTTGTATAACAAAATTTCAGTTGGACACATCGGGATTCAAACTCAGGGTACAAGCGTGAAAAGTCGACGCTGTAGCTATTCGGCTAACAGTTCACCGTCGCGAGAATGGTAGTTACTGCAAACTTACAGTCGAGGCAAATCGTGAAGAGAAGCGACTAGAAGCTTTTTAAATGTGGATGTGGAGAAGAACTGAACATGAAGAAAAAATGATGCTGGAACTGATTAGGAAGACATAAAGGAATTGGTTGAGTCCCTGGCTAAGAAGAAACTGCCTACTGAAGGATGCACTAGAAGGAATGGTGAACGGGAGAACAGTTCGGGGCAGAAGAAGATATCAGATGATAGACGACATTAGGATGTATGTGTCATATAAAGAAACAAAGAGAAAGGCAGAAAATAGGAAAGACTGGATAATGCTGGGTTTGCAGTGAAATATCTGCCCTTAGGACACTATAAATGAATGAATGATTTATTGTATATATAATTTTATGCTCGACCATGCCATGTCGAAATGTAATAATTATACACCTGGTAGTAGCCCTTTAATGCACCTCATTAAAGTACATCTATTCATTATAGTTCAGTTGTTCAGCCAATGAGAAATCACCATTGTACCATTATAAAACCGCAAGTATCGATTATTCTCGGATATGCAATCGAAAGACAATTAGCGAAACGTCACGGAGGCTGGAAATCCAATACTGTCGCAGAAGGTTATGTTCTGTTACTATAATAATTAGCGTTAATTGTAAATAATATTCAAATAAATTCAATTTGTCATCTCGTTTTTCAATTCTAAATCAATTTCCAGGTTATATCAATATTAATATTCATGTTATTCTCTAGATTATATCAAGGTCAATGACATTCGTGCCTCGGAAAAAATCAATACTTTCGCGTCTGCGCACATCTCAATTTAGAAGGTCAGTTCCGCTCTTCACTTAGATAACCATAACATGAATACTTATGAATAATTTCAAGTTATAAATATGGTCGTTTCATAAACAAACATACTCGCGTCTTAATTACTACCATTATAGGCTCGTTGCATAATGTACTATTCTTGAGACCTCTATCATTATACGAGTATTTTAAGCTTCTTTTCTTTCAAAACAACGCCAATCCTTGTCTAAAAGTTTGTGTTATTGTGCATATCACTTGAAAACTTGCTCAGTCCGTAGAGCAGTGGATAAAAAAACCTAGTCCATCCTTTCATAAAAGTGGACTGAACGCGTTTTGGGATCACAGTCTTCAATTCGATAAATCAGAGAGGCGTGTAGCTACTGCGAAGCTGTAGCCAAAATAACCATGCAGCCGTTATCACTTGATGTTCGCTTCACAGCCACGAGATAAGGCCAGTTTGTAATGCTCTCCAATTATGAAAGGATCCGTGCTTATTGCATGTGACAATCTACCACCAAAAGATTGTTAGTGCCATTATTAGTACAGGCAATAAGTTAAGACTGCAAAATTACGTAATAAAATTATAAAATAAAACGTTTATGGTATCGTTAAATGGTTTGGGTAAATTCCTGATCAATACGAATCCTAAACAGATTCTTATTTCATCTACTCAACATCATAATCAATGGATGATCCTCTACTGCAGGCCTGCACAAGGTTTGCGCTCTCCGAGCCGGCTCACAGCTCATGAGCGGAATGCAGATATTAGCTGCGCTCTGTATAAGGGTGGACTGGAAGAAGGGGTTATCTCGTACAAAATATACACAAAAGGAAGTACTATTACGAGTGTTTATCAAATGAATTCCCGTTCAGTGTTTGCAGAACTATCTTGGACTATTATTAATTAATAAAGAAATATTTATTTTACAGAAATAATAGAAATTCTATAGCTACTTAAATGTACAATATCATTTTGTTATATTTTTATTTATCAGTACATCAAAACGAGTTTTTATGCTGTTGCAGCTGAAAGGAACAGTAGCCTACTGATAGTAATGAAACATCAGTTACAGATGTTCGATGTCTGCCTTTATTAAAGTTGATTATAGAAAACAGTTGCTCACAAATATAAATGTTGATCCAAACATAGCAATCATTTTCACAGCCAGCCTGTGTAGTCGTGGATATTATTGCTAATGTTTAGTCTTGTAAAACTCAACCAGGCTAGTAGTATTATTCGAACGATCTTTAGCCCTTAGGTCACATTGAAGATCAATAAGTTCCAGCAGCGATTTTTCACCGGTGATTAAGAAATCACTTTCACTCCAGTGAGTGATCTGTTCGTTAACCAGTGAAACAGTGATCAAGCGGTGATTTACTCATTGCACCAGAAACAACTGTAACGAATCACTATTTCCTCAGTGATTTTAACATATAGCTCAATGTCTTACATTGCAGTCTTCTGCCACCTGTTGAGCAATTTTTGAACTGCTTGACATTACATGGATTTTTGTTCTTCGTAAGCTTGTAATGATTTGTGATGAAAGAAAATACTGCAATTTCAGTGCTGAGTTGAACAACTTAGTGATGTGGCACAACTTTCTTTGGTACATTTTTAAGAACTAGGTTACTTTCAACATAAAAATAGTTCTATAGTTAGCTATATTATATTCTAATGCACTGTTATAGCCTTTCTGTCCCCTACTTGTTTCAAATATAACACTCTAGAGATCCATGACGCAATTCTAGAGAAATGACCATTTCTCTATTAATTCGTCCTGGACCTCTCTCATCATGTTTTCTTGGTAATTAGCGGGGCTTTAAAAATGTTATGGTGTCTCACCAGTGAGGCAAAAATTTCATTAATCAACTTGGTGAAATTACAGAAGCACAATTAAAAAATCGGATTTTTTCATTCAAGAAAAAATTAATCAGCCCTCGTAACAATAAAATGGTCACCGGCGTAGCTCAGGCAGTAGCGCGTTTCCTTGCTGGTCCGGAGTTGTGCTCGGGTGTGGGTTGGATTCCCGCTTGGACTGATTCCCACATTTTTTCAACCGTAAGGCGAATGTCAGGTAAGTTATGGCATATCCTCGACCTCATCTCGCCAAATACCCTCTCATTATCAATTCCATCGACACTAAATAACCAAGTAGTTGATACGGCGTCGTTAAATAACCAAAAGAAGGGGGACTACAACAGTGTATTAGAATATACTGGCAAGCATAAAACTAAAGTATTTGTACCTGCAAACTGAAGCCACTTGTTTATCATTATATAGGCCTATATCACGGAAGCCAGTTAAGCTAAAGAACATTTTGCCTTCGTAGATTCCTGGAGAATTACCACTAATATTTTCCGCATATTGTAGTAGTTTAACCATACTATAACTGTGGAATGTGTGAATAAAAAGAAGGGAGAGGCTAGAATTATTAAGGTTGATGTAACAATGCAGGCCTACAAATATCACTTTGTTCAACCACACTTACCAGTTTATCACCTTCATTATACATGCAGCCAAATGAAAATTACATAGGCCTAATGCCCGTATTTAAGTTAAATATTCTTATTTTTAAAATCCGCAAATAATCTCAACTATGTGTCCGATTTCATCATAATATATTTCTTCTGCGTTAGTTCTGTTTTTTCTCTGCACTGTCAATGCACCCATTATATCTTATTCCTTTCATTATTTTAACACTAATGCATCTACGATCATAATCACAATCACCAATAATTCAAAACAGTTGATTGCTCGCACTTCGTAGAGAGAAATCACTCTCAATCGCCCCCACTCACTAGATCACTGCTCTACTAGTGATCAGCTGATCCGGTCTCTCGTCGTCATCACTGGCAACTGGAAATCACCTCTAATCACTGGATCACTGATTAAAATCACCGTGATCGAAAATGAGCTGTCACTGCTTCACCGGTGAGTGAAAAATTACTTTTACCCCATCTCTAAGATAACTGAGTGGTCGTTTCCCTCTCCTCTACCTATAGCAAGTCTATGTCATTCTGACGTATCTTCCTCTCCGTTTCGGCGAGCGGTTAACACGGTTTTCCCGCTCCGAAGGAGCGCGCGCGTTCATTGAGCGCTGTTTGTGCAGGTATGATCTATTGTATCCAAAATAATTTGAATTCTTGTTTTATTAAATGTCTTTACTATGTAGGCTTAATAAAACGATTTTTTTTTTTTTGGGTTTTATTTATACTCGCTTTACCTCCTAAGAGATCACATCGCAACAGTCAATTGGGAATGGTTCCCTGTTCATACATTGGATTTCTGTTTTTTGTCCCATCGAACAGCCAGTATGACGTAGTAAAGTGTAATAGTCAATGAAAAATCCAAGATCTGATCGGGAATCGAACCCGGGTCGCCTCCGTGACAGGCCGGGGGTCTGACCACCCAAGGGGTATTATTACTGTTTGCTTCTATTAGTTTTGGTGCCGCTGTTGCTGCTAGTGAAGTGAGCAATCAAAAATAAATGTTATAAATAACACCTGCAGTCTCTTGTTTTATCAACTGATTTGTGCCATGTGTTATTGTAATCGGCTCTCGTTGTTTACACATTTTAAATTATGTATATGCGAAATAAAATTAGAGGAATGGCGATCACATTTCTCCTTTGAGAGGATCCCCGTCTAAGAGGTTTCCATTTTTAAGATTCCATCAGCTTGACGTCTTGGTAAGTAGAGCTTCATGAGTGAAGCTCGGAGCAAAAAGGAATCCATCTGCATTGATTATGTACACTTCAAACTTGGCAGCGAATTAAAACATCAACTTGGCTTACAACTTTCTAATCCCTTTTAAGTACACGACAAGAAACTACAGAAGCTGCACCTTCAGTGCATAGGTGTTGCTTAAATCATACGAATGAATTATTTTCATATATTCAGGTCTCGAATCCGTCGCCAAATCAAGCTCCTCTCCAATCGACCTAAAATTTGAATCTCGCCCGGTTATCATTAGAGGTATAGTGATTATACAGGGACATCATTTTATTTTTACTTCAATTTTTATTGTACCTGAGTTTTGGAATGTACTTCACTCCCACCCCTTCTACTAGTAAACTTCCAACCGTTCACGACACAGAGCCGAAGCCGCGTAAGCAGTACTGACTTACTGAGTATAGTACGTTTCAGAAATATGTTCGCGTTTTCCAGTGACGAAAGAGCTTTCAATATTGAATCATATTTTCGTACGGGTACTGTCGTCCGTTTCCCTATGTCGCATCCCGGTTTCCCCCACCTGCTTCTGTTCGCCCCTCTGTTAAGTCTGGTAGCTGGGCTATCTTAGCTCTTTTCTGAAAACATTATTTTCTGTTAGGAATTGGACGTCTACGTAATATTATACAAGTGTTTAAAATAACTTAAATAAAAGGGCCTCGTTAAGTAATTAACTGTCACGTGATCCCCCCCCCTTTCTACAAACTTGCGACAAAATCACTTGAACGGACAGTAGATAGCATTTCTGAGTGATTTTATCTTTTCGGATTAAGCAGAAGTGAAGATTGAATTTACAGTACGTAAGATACTCTTTTATAGAGTAAGTACAGAATTATTTCAACGTGAGTTACTGATACGAAGTACGAAACTGGTAATTGGAATTACGTACAATATTCTATAGTGCGATAATATGCACATTAGAACTGAAGCCTGTATCGAAATGACGACCACCATTTTCAAAAATGTGTTTAAATATCCATAGTAAGATTATTTTTCAATTTAACTTCATTCTCTATATTGTACGCTAATGTGCTGTAGACAGTATAATACAATGCATAATGAATACGTCCGGACGGATAGCTCACTTCGTGAGTAAAAATACTCATTGTTAATACTGTACTGTATTTTGATTAAACAAAAACCTAATGAAAATTATCAAACTCAAAAGCGTGATATTTCCTAGTTTACGTAAGTGGATGAACTAATTTTCTTCCCTCCTATACCTAGTAAAGTGATCTGTATTTTACGCCGGTATCATCGAACTCCAGTCGTGGAAGGGATAGCAAACGGTGTTTCCTGTTTCAATCGTTAATAGAAAGGTATAGCCAGGTTAATATTAAGAATGTTAGTAAAAATAAAATGATGTCCCTGTACATCTTGATTACACAACTTTTAACACTATATCACTTTTTAGAAAACTGGTTGTAAACACACTATGATATTTATTATATTATAGATCACAGACAAAGTACATACAGTACAAGTAATCAATTGAATCCTTACATTAGACACTTTATAATAATGTTTTACACAGAGATATAGTATTATTTAAATACAATTTCTACAACTTACATATTTAATAAAAAAATATTTTGTTTTATCTTGCACTTGCTTTTAGTTTTGTGCAAGACTCAACTCATTCTAGAATGTAGTTACAATTAGTATTTGTTTACCTTCCTAAGTTGTACTTCACGTTTCAATCTGCAATGTGCAGCTAGCATATCTAAACCTTCTCCTATTCTAGTATTTTCCATCCCTCTTTCATTACAGAAATACTTGTACAGTTCATACAAGCTCTCTCTCGTTGGTAAGCCTTCATTTCTTAATTTTATTTCATAGTATTCTTTTGTCGTACCATCAAAACTATTAAATTTATAAATTAAAAAAAGTAGCTAAATAGTTTCTAACCAGCCAAATATGTTCTTATCGGTGAGTCTAGAAAATGCATACTTGCCAAAATTGAATTTATTTGTCAGCTCAGTAACTTTACTTTCCTATCATAATTCCTTCCTTTTATTTTTTTATTTAAGCAATCTTCTCCGGTATTTTATTTTCAGTGTATTTGTTCATTATTAAGAGATGCTGGCTTTCCTAGTATTTCTCCATACAGAAACCCTTGCTACTTTCTTCTATGCATAATATTACAGCTATAACACAAGGAAAAAAACAGAATAAAATAAAATAACATAAAAATCAAATAAAATAAAATAAGCGATAAACACACTAGAACAATACGAAATAAACAAACACACAAAAACACATCTAAATGAAATTCTTAACAAACAACTCAATTTCAGAACACACACACTCCTTGACAAAAGGCACCAAGACCAACAACAACCAGTTCTGATGATGGCCGACAGCAGGCCGAAACATGTTAACAAGGTAACAAAAATTTAACACGTGAAAGACACATTATACGTTTTCCAAAGTATAGTGATTCTTGTGTCATTTCTTTGCAGACTACTTTGGTCTACCTTGTTCTCTATTGCTCTATTATTATAATGTCATCTTGTCTCTAAATTATTTAAGAACGGTATTCAAATGGATCGTTAAATGTTATCACCAAATGTTTGTGACAAAGAGAACAGTAAAGACCCATTTTCGGATTTTGTGCATTCCAACACTTGGTCTAGTGAGTTTATTATTATTATTATTATTATTATTATTATTATTATTATTATTATTATTATTATTATTATTATATATTGATCCACACCTGTGGAGTAACCGGTCGTTAAGGGAGTTAGGGCGGTGCGCGTAGCAGATCTGTGGCATGAAACTCATTCCATATCGAGGGATAGCGCAATAGATCTAAATAGGTAGCAGTGCTGGGCCATCCGTGCCCCTCTCAGTTAAATTCCATTCCATTCCATTATTTAGAATATTAATGTTACAGTCCTATAACTCAAAAACCTGACGTGCTATGATAAATCTTGTTACAAATCTGGAATCAGCGCATCAATTTCAGTATAAAACACTTGAAATTTCCTCAGTAGCAGACAAAAAGTTTTTTTTTTAGGCCAGTGTAATAGATTAGAGAAAATACATCATTTTACGAATGTACTATGCTACGGGTGTTCAAAAATCCTAAAAGCATCAGTAATGATGATGTAATGAAGTGTAGTAACTGAAACATGCTGTTTCGGTATAAATATCGCAGTGACGTCAGAAAGGCGTAAATGTAGACTACACGTTGCAGCACTTAGACCGTTTCGACTTCCTTTTCAATTGTTGAAAGCTGACAGGGTGTCGAGGTTTCAATTTTCACGTGACACTCCAGAATGTAGCGAGGAGCAGTAGTCTGTGCTGATCCTGATGGTCATCTCGAGCTGAGGCTCCATATTCCGGGCGGGAAGCCCCATCATATTATATTGAAAGAGGTGGAGAATGCTCTCCACTCACTCCGCCTTTCTCTCTCCCCCTTAAGGTTTTTCTTTCTTCTTTCCCCGGCAGCTTTTTACTCAAATACACGGGAGAGTTTTCTTCTGGCAGAAGCGAAGTGCGAATCTTTCGCTTGTTTCTTCTCCGTCTCTCTTGCCCAGTATAGCAGAGGGAGGGGAGGCTCCTCAAGAGATGATGGCATACTCGAGTAGGACTAAAGTGAAGTGTAAGTGTGTTTTAAAAGCCTTCTCTGACATCTTGACCGAATCGGACACTTCCAGTCTCAGACACGAAATAGCTTTCATTCCTCCATTTTCTCTCTCTCCCTTAGTCCTTCCTCCCCTTTCCCCCTCTAACACCTTCATCTCACTTCTTCTTATCGCTATCTTTGTCTGAAACATTACTCCCCCACACTCCACCCTATTTGCCCCAGATATACAGGGGAGACGTAATTGTTCTTAATGTCACTCGGCCAGAGCTGCGATTTACTCGTTAACATTAGTGACGTATATCTACTTACGAACTGTGTATAAGGGGTGAAGGTACCTCCTATTTCCTCTATGTTAAATTTGTTATTTTTAATATCTCCTTTTTAAATAACTGTAAATTATAGAACAAGAAATTTTTACACATACTCTTACATCTTTTACCAACAAAATGACAATTTTTTTTCAGAGCAGTACCTCAACTGGGGTAACATTGGCCCAACTTTTTTTACCATTCTAAACGTAAACTTTTGTAATTTATTTATTTAATTAATTTATTTATTTTACTAATAATTGTAACATAAAATATAAACAGAAAAACTTTAGCTCGACACTGAAAGAGTAGAACTCGTGCTCAGGGGCGGATTCCTGAATTGAAATTAAGAAGTATATAGCCTAATACAGTTTGTCTTATATCTACTTACTTACTTACTTACTGGCTTTCAAGGAACCCGGAGGTTCATTGCCGCCCTCACTAAAGCCCGCCATAGGTCCCTATCCTGAGCAAGATTAATCCAGTCTCTATCATCATATCCCACCTCCTTCAAATCCATTTTAATATTATCCTCTTCGTCTCGGCCTCCCCAAAAGGTCTTTTTCCCTCCGGCCTTCCAACTAACACTCTGTATGCATTTCTGGATTCGCCCATATTTGCTACATGCTCTGTCCATCTCGAAGGTCTGGATTTTATGTTCCTAATTATGTCAGGTGAGGAATACAATGCGTCCAGTTCTGTATTGTGTAACTTTCTCCATTCTCCTGTAACTTCATGCCTCTTAGCCACAAATATTTTCCTAAGTACCTCAAACATCCTTAACCAATGTTCTCGCTCAAAGTGAGAGTCCAAGTTTCACAACCATAAAGAACAACAGGTAATATAACTGTTTTATTAATTCTAACTTTCAGATTTTTTGACAGCAGACTGGATGATAAAAGCTTCTAAACCGAATAATAACAGCATTTCCCATATTTATTCTGTGTTTAATTTCCTCCCGAGTATCATTTATATTTGTTACTGTTGCTCGCAGGTATTTGAATTTTTCCACCTCTTCAAAGGATAAATTTTATATTTTTATATTTCCATTTCGTACAATATTCCCGTCACGAGACATAATCATATACTTTGTCTTTTCGGGATTTACTTCCAAACCTATCTCTTTACTTGCTTCAAGTAAAATTGCTGTGTTTTCCCTAATCGTTTGTGGATTTTCTCCTAACATATTCACGTCATCCGCATAGGCACTTATATCTACTACACATTTTAAATTTACAATTTTTCAATTTTTATAAAATCCATACATAACTTTTTAAATTTAATACTAGAACTATTAGAATTGACAAGATTAGGATATTTAAATATAAATTTGTTATATATTCTTGGGCCTAAATTACTACTATGATTAAATACTGTAGCAGAGTCATTTTGGTTCAAACAATCTTAAATAATTCATAGCTTTTGTTCGATAATTATGAGAATACAATTCAAAATTATTTCAATTTTTATGTATGAATTTTATTAATACAATATAATAAATTTGTCTTATATTAAGAACATTAGAGTCTAAAAACAATTTTTGAGAT
Source organism: Periplaneta americana (assembly GCF_040183065.1). Classification (NCBI taxonomy): domain Eukaryota; kingdom Metazoa; phylum Arthropoda; class Insecta; order Blattodea; family Blattidae; genus Periplaneta; species Periplaneta americana. Next base: position 184,473,420 of record NC_091120.1, on the reverse strand, counting down.
GGAAAATCAATAGGTTTATGAAGATATATTTTAATTATTTTCTTCTGTAATAAATAAAGTGGATTAAAATTGGACTTAAATGACCTACCCCATCCTATAATTCGATACATAATTACCGATTGAAATAAAGTTAAGTATATTGTGCGTAATAAACTTATTGATTAGTAATTCTTCAATAAAACAAAATAATATATTATTTTACGCAATTTATTACAAATGTAATTAATGTGTTTGTTTCATTTTAGATGATTGTCGATTGATGTGTTTGTTAATTTATTTTAATGAAACATTTTAGGAGGAGTTTTGTATGAAGTAATAATGACTCCTAAAGCATTGCAAACATGTTGTTTTATGTTTATCTGAGTTCAAAATGTTTTAAATATTGGTTCAATGTTACCTGCACATCGGGTAACTTTGCCCCAACTTTCCAACTTTCATAGTACACTGTATTTAGGATCAATAACAATATTTTAGCCCTGGTTCAGTCTATAATACAGTATGGAATTATAGGATTATCACAGAGTACCATTCGCCCATTAATATTACTACATAAAAGAAAATTATTAAAATATGTTTAAGAAGAAAAGTTGATCGCCAACTCATCTTATATTATAAAGAATTTAATGTTTTGAATATCAACCAAATTTATATGTACACTATTTTGAATTACTACCTTAAATATCAAGCTAAATTCTTATCATCCGATAATGGCCACAATACAAGAAGATACAATATTTCGCTCCCCCTCATTGAACCAAAATGTAAGACTGAAGCAGGTCTAAGGCACAGTTCTAATTACGGTCATTCATTTAGTGTCCTGCACAACGGCAGGTCTTTCACTGCAAACCCAGCTTTCTCCAATCTTTCCTATTTTCTGCCTTCCTTTTCGTTTCCTCATATGATCCATATATCTTAATGTCATATATGATCTGATATTTTCTTCTACCCCGAACTCTTCTCCCGTTCACCATTCCTTCCAGTGCATCCTTCAGGAGGCAGTTTCTTCTCAGCCAGTGACCCAATCAATTCTTTTTCCTCTTCTTGTTCAGTTTCAGTATCATTCTTTTGTCACCCTTGATTGTTCATTTATTTAATGTATTAATCAGTTATTAAACGTACAGCAGAGTCCGTATAGATCAGTTTCTGTCAGATGCGTTTCCAATTCACTGTGGGCTGAAGCAAGGAGATGTACTATCACCTTTACGTTTTAACTTTGCTCTAGAATATGCCATTAGGAAAGTCCAGGATAACAGAGAGGGTTGGGAATTGAACGGGTCACATCAGCTTCTTGTCTATGCGGATAATGTGAATATGTTAGGAGAAAATCCACAAACGATTAGGGAAAATACAGGAATTTTACTTGAAGCAAGTAAAGAAATAGGTTTGGAAGTAAATCCCGAAAAGACAAAGTATATGATTATGTCTCGTGACGGGAATGTTGTACGAAATGGAAATATAAAAATTGGAAATTTATCCTTTGAAGAGGTGGAAGAATTCAAATACCTGGGAGCAACAGTAACAAATATAAAAGATACTCGGGAGGAAATTAACACAGAATAAATATGGGAAATGCTGTTATTATTCGGTTGAGAAGCTTTTATCATCCAGTCTGCTGTCAAAAACTCTGAAAGTTAGAATTTATAAAACAGTTATATTACCGGTTGTTCTTTATGGTTGTGAAACTTGGTTTCTCAGTTTGAGAGAGGAACAGAGATTAAGGGTGTTTGAGAATAAAGTGCTTAGAAAAATATTTGGGGCTAAGAGGGATGAAGTTACAGGAGAATGGAGAAAGTTACACAACACAGAACTGCACGCATTGTATTCCTCACCTGACATAATTAGGAACATTAAATCCAGACGTTTGAAATGGGCAGGGCATGTAGCACGTATGGGCGAATCCAGAAATGTATATAGAGTGTTAGTTGGGAGACCGGAGGGAAAAAGACCTTCGGGGAGACCGAGACGTAGATGGGAAGATAATATTAAAATGGATTTGAGGGAGGTGGGATATGATGGTAGAGACTGGATTAATCTTGATCAGGATAGGGACTAATGGCATATGTGAGGGCGGCAACGAACCTCCGGGTTCCTTAAAAGCCAGTAAGTAAGTATGTATTTCGCTTTTCTCAATTGGCATTACTGAATAACATTCAATTTCTTTATTGCATTAATCGTTATTAATCTATTTCGACTTCACAATGTCTGAATAGTTTAAATATTCATAAATATACAATATTAACGTTTTGTAAGCGAATTTTAGTTATATAGCATTTAAATTTTTATGTTATTCACGAAATAGTCCTAATAAATGTCACTTGAAGTCTGAGATTTCGCAAATTACTACAGATAATGCCACCGAAATGAGTCCAGGGTCCAGCGCCGAAAGTTACCCAGCATTTGCTCTTAACGGGTTGAGGCAATACCTCGGCAGAAATCTCAATCAGGTAACTAGGATTTGAACTCGAGCCTGCTCGTTTCACCGTCATACATCCTAACCGTTACCCCACAGCACACACTTAGTTCCTTATGTCCGACTGATGATCATTATGATGGTGCAGAACAAGGGGAGGTGATGAATTGTGTTTTCCGCCTTGTAATTGTAAACTGTTTCTTGTGAATCCTACACGTAGGGAATTTGGAATGCTTAAAGAGGCTGTTTGCTGTTGTCATGTCAGCAGTGTTCATTACTGTAAACAGAAGCGAATCGCTAAGAATCCAGCGTCATTGTGAGCACTGCTACCAATCTTGCTGGCGTGACCTGTATTGTAACACGGATCCGTGCAGAGAGGAACAAAGGGACGCGGTGCTAATTACAGAACGTCTGGTCCCCGCTTCAAAGCGGGCTGGGGGAGGGTGTCATAATTCACACACTCCGATTTCAATAGCAAATTACTTCCAAGTGGCAATTAATCTCTGACGTTAAGTTAAAGCGAGGAAAATTCCGTGTCATCTTGTCAATACGCGACCTTTTATTCCAGACTGGAGGAAGGAATCGGCAGCATCTGCTGCTTCGCTTTGTAGCAGGCCCAAGATTCTCATGAGCGTCCTGGGCAACTAAGCTCTACGTCAAACATGATTTTAATTCGTTTGCCATCATAAAATCAGCGCGCTTTAAGTTATTGACCACGTTTCGTCTGAAGATTCACTCCATCCATTCTTCATCTTTCCTTCATCCTCTTCTTGATTTCTGACGCTTTTCCTCCTCTTCTCTCTCTTCTTTTCCATCTTTCCTTTGTTCCTCCTCTTCCTTCCTTTTACTTTCTGTTTTTACTTCATCTAATTCGTCTCCTTTTTCTTAGCGTCTCCATTTTCTCTGCTATTCTTCTTGTCTTTCTTTTCTCCATCATCTATCTCTTTGCCTCTTGTCTCCACCTACTTCCTTTCCTTTTCTGCATTTAGTCTTTATCCTTCTTATTTTAAACCTCATCTTTTCACTTTTCTTTATTTTTTCAATTTTACATATTTCTTCACATTACCCGATTATTCCCATTGTCCACTTCATTACTTTTCTACATTGCTCTAATGCTCCTATTTTTACTTTTTTCGATCTCTTTTCTTTCCCCATTTTCTCTTCTAGTTTCCTCTCCTCTCGTGTTCTTTCTTTCCGTTTTTCTCTTCTCTATGTATTTGTACTTTCTTTTCCTTTTTGTCTTGTGTCTCCTTTTCGTTTTTCTTCTTTTTCATGTCTTCCTCTTCTTTTCGTCTTTCCCTCTTTTTCCTCTTCCCCTTCTTTTCGACTCCTCCCACTTTTCGTCTTCCCCAATTTTTCTGTATTATTCCTCTTTTTCATCTTACTGTTCTTTTCCGTCATACTCATATTTTTCGTCTTAAACTTCTTTTTCGTCTTTCCTCTTATTCTCGTTTTCAACCTCTCTTTTTCGTCTTTGTCCAACTCTTTTTTAGCCTTTGTCATCTTTTTTCTCTTCTCCCTCTCTTTCTCATTTTCGTCTTCGTCCTCTTCTCTTTTTCGCCTTGGTTCCTCTCTCTTTTTCGTCTTCGTTCTTCTCTCTTTTTCGCCTTGGTCCCCCTCTCTTTTTAGTCTTCACCCTCCTCTCTTTTTCGTCTTATTCCGCTTTTTCGTCTTCCTTCTCTCTTTTTCGTCTTTGTCCACCTCTCTTTTTCGTCTTCGTCCTCCCCTTTTTTTCTCCTTGGTCCACCTCTCTTTTTCGTCTTCGTCCTCTCTTTTTCGCCTTGGTGCCCCTCTCTTTTTCGTCTTCGTCCTCCTCCCTTTTTCGTCTTCCTTCTCACATTTTCGTCTTCGTCCTCTCTTTTTCGTTTTCGTCCTCTGTTTTTCGTCTTCGTCGTCCACCATTTTCTTCTATCTCCCCTCTCTGCACATCTTCATTGTCCTTGACGTTCTTCTTCTCCTGCACTCGAGTCTTTCAAGATCTTCTTCTCTTTACGAATGATCGGTGTTGAACCATAGCCCTCTGCACTTGGTTCCTTGTTGCTCTCAACTCGACTCGTGTCTTGAGGTTCCTGCTGTATAATAATGACGGTGATAAGGGGTATCTCCGGGTCTCCGCCCCCCTTTTCAGCAGCAGCAGGAGCGCGGGCGGTCTTTCTAAATGAAGTCAATAGAGCACGGACTGCTGGCGTAGGGTGCTCGCTCGTGCCGGATCTGTCCTCCGAGGTCAGTGCCCATCAGTTGGTTCTTAACTCGTTAATTCGTGCTTACAGCGGACGTTTTGATGAAGAATTAACGGCTCGCCGTTAACTACATGAAAATTGCTCACGTTTTTAAACAGCTACCCACCAATTCCAATGACGAACATGGATACTGTTCTCCAACCAGGAGATTAACCGTGAAAGGAATGTGCTTACTATTGCGTCATCTATCGGAGCGAAGTAGATAGATAATATTAGAGTTATAACGTCAGTTTAAAAATCATGAACTCTCCTGCATATGTTATTTCCTGTATGGAGGGATTAAGAGACCAGGAGATTAACAGTGATCTAATTTTGTAACTAGGGTAGTATAAACATGTATATATCAGTGTTATGGTTTGTGCTTTGAGAGATAGCCAATAGAGATACGAGTACCCACGTGTGTGACCTTATGACATCTTATGACATCAACATTCATTCACAGCATCACCCCGCTTCGTTTCATTCCCTGGAGTCTTTCTCGTGGTTGGAGTACAGTACTGATACGATGGATGTAGCCAGCAAACATGCTTCAACCGACACATGCAATTTGGTTTGAACCTGCCTGTGTAGAACGGAAAGCCGACAAATGCGTTTAAAAATCGTGTTTAATATGAATGTTAAGTAAAAAAAATTATATTTTAGCTTTCTATCTTCCTAGCTCCTCTCCTCTCCTCTCCTCTCCTCTCCTCTCCTCTCCTCTCCTCTCCTCTCCTCTCCTCTCCTCTCCTCTCCTCTCCTCTCCTCTCTACTTCTTTATTTTCTCTCTTTACTTTTCTTTTCTCTCCATCTTTTATTCAATTTCATCTCTTTTCCCCCTTTTTCTTTCATACTCTGCTTCATCTCTTTATTCTTTTCTCCCATTGCCACCATTCCTATCACTCGATTTTCTTTCACTCCTTATCTTAACGTTCTCCACTTTATGTTCCCATGCCACCGCCGTTCCTCAGTCGGTAGTGAATTGGATTTCACCCGAAGCTGTACTTGAGCGTGAGTTCCAATCTCCTTTGCACCTGGTTGGATCTTCTCAAGTTTTCCACATTTGTATGGCAAATATTGCAGGCGAATACTCGGATTCATGTCGGCGTATAATATCTCGCATTCACGAATTCCGTTCCACGATACATAACTTCTTAATTGATATAGAATCGTTACTTTTGTTTTGTTTTGTCAGCTTTATATTATTTCTTCGTTTTCTTTCCTTGTTATTCAGTTCATCTCCTTTTGTCGTCTGCTACTTTCTCGTTCCTTACTCTCTCTACTTTTTCCTCCCTGTCTCCGTTTGTCTTTTTTCTATTCCCGTTTCTCTCCTTTCTGTCTCTGTTCTCCTCCCTCCTGTCTCCGTTCCTCTTTCTCCTGTCTCCGTTTCTCTCCTTTTTGTCTCCGTTCCTCTCCCTCCTCTCTGTCTCCGTTCCTCCCCTCCTCTCTCCGTTCCTCTCCCTCCTGTCTCCATTCCTCTCATTCCTGTCTCCGTTCCTCTCCCTCCTGTCTCCGTTTTCTCCCGCTTATCTTCTTTCCGCTCACTCCTGACTATATTCCTCTCCATTCTGACTATTCCTCTCCCTCCTGACTATTCCTCTCCCTCCTGTCATCATTTCTCTCCTTCCTGTCTCCGTTCCTCCCCTTCCTGTCTCCGTTCCTCTCCCTTCTGTCTCTGTTCCTCTACCTCCTGTCTCCGTTCCTCTCCCTCCTGTCTCCGTTCCTCTCCCTCCTGTCTCCGTTCCTCTCCCTCCTGTCTCTGTTCCTCTCCCTCCTGTCTCCGTTCCTCTCCTTTCTGTCTCCGTTACTGACCTCCCTGCCTTTGTTCTCTCCTTCTTGTCTCCGTTTCATTCTTCCCGTTAACGTTTTTCTTCTCCCTGCCCCAATTTTGTCTTCTTCCTGTCTCCGATTTCCTTTTTCCAGTCTCTACCTCTCTCCATTTTTCCTTCATGTCTTTGTTTTTTTTTCTCTCTGCCTCCCTTCTTCCTCTCTTCCTGTATTATTTCTTCATCATGCCAACCTTTATGCTTTTCAATGTCTCGGTTTTCTTTCTATCTCAGTTTTTCTTTTTCTGTCTCCGTTTTTCGTCTTTGTTTATTCTTTTCTGTCACCAGTCTTCTTTTATGTAACGGTTTTACATGTTGTGTAACCTGTCTTTTTTCTTTCTTTCTCTTTTTCTCTCTCCCGTCTCTTTTCCTTTTTCTCTTTCCTATCTCTTTTTCTGTCTCCGTTCTTTTTGCTTCCTACTTCCGTTTCTAGCCTCATCTTTCTTTCTTTTTATCCTATTTCATTTTGTTATTATTTTCTGCCGCATTTTTCGTATTCCTTTGCACTATATTAACGAGCACTACTGTGTTTATCGTTGCTTCCTGACTTCGGGAATGATACTTGTCAGCTCAGTTTGGTACAAACACATATTAGTGCCATGCAGATTAGGATAAACATGTTGACTAAGGCTGTGATGATGAACTATCTGATTTCCTAGGAATATATATTTAATATTCTAGGAGAATCGTGTATTTAGATGTGTCTACCCGGTTCAGTAGTATTTCATATCTATTGCAGTCTGGTAAGTAAATACCTGCATTGCGAAGATATGCTCTCTGACGACGCTATATGAAGCAGGACTGTACATGCAAGCTACATTTTCACAGAATGCGCTCACATTGTGGATTTATGTATCACGTAATTGTAATCCAACTTTATAAGGAGGCTATGTCGTTATAGAAACGGTAGGTGCATAGACGTTCTCTCCCATGCAGTCTTATTTGTGCACCATGCACCAAAATGCATTCGAAACAAGATATTATATTAGAAAAGTAAGCTAAGTAAAGCTAATGGGTTCATACCTCATTTATAGAGGAAATCCTCTCTTCTCTAATGACCATATTTCATAGCAGCGTAAAGAATTTGCAGTTTGAAGTGTTGGCAAACGAAACTTATTTAATTTTTTATTTATTTTTTTGGTTATTTTACGACGCTGTATCAACATTTAGGTTATTTAGCGTCTGAATGAAATGAAGGTGATAATGCCGGTGAAATGAGTCCGGGGTCCAGCACCTAAAGTTACCCAGCATTTGCTCGTATTGGGTTGAGGGAAAACCCCGGAAAAAAACCTCAACCAGATAACTTGCCCCGACCGGGATTCGAACCCGGGCCACCTGGTTTCGCAGCCAGACGCTCTGACCGTCAAACGAAACAAATGCTAGGGAAATGATAAAAACAAACAAATTCTAGGGAAGTGATCAAAATAAATGCTGGGGGAGTGATAAAATTGTAGCGATAAGCAGCCGTGATTGGGAGAAAGACGTCCTTTCGTACCGTTTTATTGGTATAGTATGACGTAGTAAACGTGTAATAGTTTCAGAAAAAAGTCTGAGGAAAATATTTTTCTCATATGACTACTTACAATGTAGGCTATTACAGGGACATCACTTTATTTTTACTAACATTTCTAATATTAAACTGGCTATACCTTTGGATCAACGGTTGCGACCCCCTTCCACGACTTGAGTTCGACGATACTGGCGTAATATACAAACAAATCACTTTACTAGGTATAGGAGGGAAGAAAAGTAGTTCATCCATTTACGTAAACTAGCAAATATCACGCTTTTGAGTTTGATAATTTTCATTAGGTTTTTGTTTAATCAAAATACAGTACAGTATCAACAGTGAGTGCTTTTACTCACGAACTGAGTTATCCATGCGGACGTATTCATTATGCAGTGTATATTATATTGTCTACAGCACATTAGCGTACAATATAGAGAATGAAGTTAAATGGAAAAATAATCATAATATGGATATTTAAACACATTTTTTTCAAAATGATGGGCGTTCATTTCGATACAGGCTTCAGTTCTAATGTGTGTAATTCCAATTACCAGTTTCGTCCTTCGTACTAGTAACTCATGTTGAAATAATTCTATACCTACTCTCAGAGTACCTTACGTACTGTAAATTCAATCTTCACTTCTGCCCGATCCGAAAAGATAAAATTACTCAGACATGCTATCTACTGTCCGTCCAAGTGGTTATGTCGCTGTATCGTAGAAAGGAGGGAAATCACGTGACAGTTAATTACTTAACGAGGCCCTTTTATTTCAGTTATTTTAAACATTTGTATGGGTATAATATTACGTAGACGTCCAATTCCTAACATAAATTAATGTTCTCAGAAAAAAGCTAAGACAGCCCAGCCACTAGCCTTTACAGAAGGGCGAATAGAAGCTGGTGGGGAAAACCGGAATGCGACGCAGGCAAATGGACGACAGTACAGCACTTGTGCGAATATGATGTAATATTTAAAGCTCTTTCGTCATTGGAAAACGCGAATATATTTTTGGAATGTACTGTTTACTATGACCGTAAGGCCACAATAATTTATTCTTTCGATAAATTATTGTGGCTCAGATTAAATGAGAGGAGAAAGTTACATTCCCTTTCTCTCTGATACCGAATTTTGCACACCTCTACTCCCTCTTACTTATCTGTCCGATTCCACAGTCTTTCTCGGTATCATAACTTAAATACTCGGTCACAATATGATAACACGCTAGAAATACCACTGCACACATCATCTCTTTATTCTTCATCTTTCACTGTTGCTACTTCTCGTCACTGGAATTCTCTGCCGCCTGAAGTCAAGGGCTGCCGAACTTTAATTTCCTTTAAATGTAAATTAGAAGAATATCTTATGATGAGTTGCCAGACCTAACGTGTTGCAAATGTGTTCCACTGTATTTATTATTATTATTTTGTTTCTTATTTTTATTATCTAAATCGTGTTTATTTATCACTTAACGCCAATATGCATTCCACTGTGTTGTTGTTTTTTATTATTAATCTACTTTTTGTGTACAATTTATTCAATTGTCGGTTTTTGGTTTAATTATGTAAATCCTATTTAATTGTAATCTAATACTAATATGTATACTAATGTGTTTATTTTTATTTTTACTGTGTACATTTTTCTTTTTTTTATTGAATTATCGGCTTCTGTTTTTATGTGATTCGTATTTGATTCTAACAAATTAATATGTATTTCACTATGTTTATTTTTATTTTATGAGGTAAATTTTATGTAACTACCTCTTTTGATCTCATTATGTATCAGTATGTAATTACTTAATTCTGATCTAGTTTTATGTTCAACTGTGTAAGCAAGTTTTAATCCTGGTTGAGTGTAAGAGAAGGCCTTACGGTCTTAACTCTGCCAGGTTAAATAAAGCCATTATTATTATTATTATTATTATTATTATTATTATTATTATTATTATTATTATTATTATTATTATGACTGTATATGCGGTCTTGGATCTGTGTGGAGGACGGTTGAACTTCATTAGTAGAAGGGGTGGGAGTGAAGTACAGGGACATCATTTTATTTTTACTAACATTTTTAATATTAACCTGTCTATACCTTTAGAGAACTGGAAACACCGCTTGCTCCCCCTCCAAGACTGGAGTTCGATGATACTGGCGTAAAACACAGATCACTCTACTAGGTATAGGATGGAAGAAAAGTAGTTCATCCATTTACGTAAACTAGGAAATATCGCGATTTTGAGTTTGATAATTTTCTAGGTTTTTCTTTAATCAAAGTACAGTACTGTATTAAGAATAAGTGTTTTTACTCAAGAAGTGAGTTATCCATGCGAACGTATTCATTATGCAGTGTATACTGTCTACAGCACATTAGCGTACAATATAGAGAAAGAAGTTAAATTGAAAAATAATCATAATATGAATATTTAAACACAATTTTGAAAATGGTGGCCGTTTATTTCGATAAAGGCTTCAGTTCTTTTGTGCATATTATCGCACTATAGACTATTGCATCTAATTCCAATTACCAGTTTCGTCCTTCGTACTAGTAACTCATGTTGAAATAATTCTGTACCTACTCTACGTACTGTGAATTCAATCTTCACTTGTGCCCGATCCGAAAATATAAAACTACTCAGACATGCTATCTACTGTCCGTCCAAGTGGTTATGCCGCATGATTGTAGAAAGGGAGGAAATCAAGTGACAGTTAATTACTTAACGAGGCCCTTTTATTTAAGTTAAATTAAACAGCTGTATAATATTACGTAAACGTCCAATTCCTAAGAGAAATTAATGTTTTCAGAAAAGAGCTAAGACAGCCCAGCTTTTATAGGGGGGCTAGGGTGGGGGAAATCGGGATGCGACGTAGGCAAACGGACAGTACCTGTGCGAAAATATGATTCAATATTGAAAGCTCTTTCGTCACTGGAAAACGCGAACATATTTCTGGAACGTACTATGCTCAGTAACTCAGTACTGCTTACTATATGCGGTCTTGGTTCTGTGTGGAGTTGGAACTTCCTTAGTAGAAGGGGTGGGAGTGAAGTACATTCAAAAACTCAGGTAGAATAAAAATTGAAGTAAAAATGAAATGATGTCCCTGTACATGAGAAGTCGTGGTTGAACCGCAGACGTCTGACGCTGTAGCGAACTCCCAACATGGAAATGGCCCTTAATCCACTCAGGCCCTAAATTTGAACCCTGATTTCTCAAGAAATAAGAGACCGTGACTAAGACTCCGGGGCTGTATCGCGAGGTTTAGTTCTTAATTTCCTCTTGCATATCGTTCCAGAGTAATTGAGAATTTTTGCAGAGGAAATGAAGCAGCGCTCGTTTGTGTGCAGGTTTGGGTGGCAGGGTGAGCAATGTTGCTGCTGCCATTGTGAACTCCGCACGCGCTTGAAACGAGGGGCGCGGCGGGGGTGCAGGAGGAGGGGAGGTCATGCACAACACGGACAATGGGACAGGTAAGTACATCACTTCTCTATTTAACTGAACGCGCCTCTACTGTCTCCATTTTCTGCATTACATTTATTGACATAACTATCTAATCGAACTAGTCATCGATGTATCAAATTTCTGATAGTTTTCGGTGTTTCTGTTTTATTACTTAGGATACTTTTTAAGCGATCGTAATTTTATAATCTTCAACATTTTATTATATGTATGTATACAGGGTAAGTAATGTTATTAATTTCAGAAGTTATTCTTTGAGATATTTCAAGTAAAAAGAGTTTAATGCGGTTTTGCTCGTTTTTGTTTCTTTTTCGACATAAAAATTGTTTTATATGAAACACTTCATAGCTTGTTTCGGGAAAGCCATTGATTTAATTTCCAATGTGCTCAGTCAATTTAAGAGTTATTATTAGAGCCGTGCAAAGGGAGCAGTTGTTCGACACACCGGCAACAGGGCAAGGGTTGTAAATTCACCTTGTGTATCTGCAGAGGTCTGACTCTGCAGTACACAGGATAGCTGCAAGCAGTAGGTACAGCGTACTAAAGCAAACGTCAGTACTGAAGAAACATAAGAACAGTTCGGTTCTAGTGTTACGATGCCTAAGGCGGAGCAAATTCGTTCGGCAAAGTTTAAGAGACTTAATTCCGAATATGGTGATATTTTTGTTAATTGATTCAAGCATAAAACAAATTGGAATACATTGAATCGAATTATGGGTTTATTCCTGATTGTATAACAGTTTTAGAGAAGTCTGGTACAAAACTGGCTGATCAGATTCCCCTACTGCGAAATATCTGGAAGAAAGTGACTCAAGTAGACGATAAAATTGGTAAAATAATATCTGCGAAAATAACAAATAAGTTGAAAAAATGGTGGATATTATAAACTCTGAAAGATTAGTGACAGTATTTCTGGAGATAAGGATTCCTTTGAAGAACTAACAGAAGTTTAAAAAAATATTTTACAGGATTTTACGTATGCCCCAGTTGTCCCAACAGACGTAGAAAGAAGCTTCTCCACATATAAGGCCATGCTATCAGGTAGACGAAAATCGTTTTCTGTTACTAACGCACAAATGTCATTTGTTGTGCACTGTAACAATATTTGGAAGAAATCTGATAACGTATCGCATGTGCATTAATAAATCACACTCATTGTAAAGAAAAGGAAAAACAAAAAAACATTTTTCAAGTGCTTTTGCGAATAGAATATCATGAACCCGTTACAAATAAACAGTGATTTTGTTTGCGTTCTGTATGAAATCATACATGTATACAGTATATTATTTGTTTAGGATGAAATGGTTAATTAGTTTTGTAATTTTGAAATCTTACTAAAGTATCTGTAGGAAATTAATTGTAGAAACGTTAGAGAACTGTGTCATTTCTATTGTGTCGTCTGTACGTCAACACATCGTGTACATGACTGTCGCTTGTACACAGGGAACACGCCGGGTAACGTCGGAACCCTTGCTATGATGCCATTCTGTCTGTCACGTGCTCCGTCTGCACCGCTCTAGTTATTATAATATACAGCCGTGGGGAAAATGCGATTCACGAGCACATTGTGGCTCGCAATGATAGCTGTGCATTTGCCTTGCTTCGTACCTCCCCTAACCCCCACTTTCTCACTCACTGTAGTCAAACTCCGTCCCATTTGTATTTGTCTCTGACCTGCGAGTGGCGTATCGTCGCAATGTCTCTCTCGAAACCATGTACCTCTACAAAAACGAAAGTTCCAAGTAGGATAGGAGGACGCATTTTTTTGCTGCCAATATGATGAGAATATTAAATGTATGATTTGTTCACAAGTATTACTAGGAAAACGGTTGTATAACATAAAACGGCATTATAAGTTACTACAGGTTATTGATGAAACATTAAAAGATTAAGTATTATTATTATTATTATTATTATTATTATTATTATTATTATTATTATTATTATTATTATTATTATTATTTTCCTCTCTGTACGTTGATCCTTTTTCAGCAGATGTACGAAAAATGCGGTTAGATCTTCAATTCAAACTCACAGATTTACAATGTGATGTTAAATGAAAGCTAGATGTAAGGACTTGACAGATGTTGAACTTTTCAAATCTTTGCCAAAAAATAAATATCCGAAGCTTCGTTCTTTCGTTTGCTCCGTTGAAGCCATGTTCGCTACAACTTAGGTTTATGAAAAATTATTTTCAACAATGAAAATAGTAAAAATCAAATTTAGATCACGACTGACAGACAAATACCTTCGTGACCAACTACGACTGGCAGTAAGTGACATAATTCCTGATTTTGAAACTCTGTCGCAGAGACATTCTGAAGACAGTTAATTTCAGGTTGTGATAATGTGTTCAATGTTTTCTTGTTCATTTCTTTCTTCGTTACACGTACTAAACATTAGTTTGTAGCCTTGTACTGTATAAAATTATGTTTAAGTGCTGACATAAGGAAAATGAAATCCGTTAATAAGTCAGACAGTTGCTTCACTTCCCCTTCGGGTGTCCGCTTCCCTCCACGTTGCAGCTTACACAATGGCTCGACGCACGATGACATTCTCGCCACGGCTGTAATATGATATTATGATAATAAATTATTGAAATAATTTTAGTTTTGTCCTTTAAATATGCAGAAATTTGATCCGAACAAATGTAACTTTTCGTTCTGCAAGGGAACTTTACAATATTACATTTGTTCGGGTAAAATTTCTGCACATTCAAAGAACAAATCTTAAATTCGTTCAAACATTTATTACCATCATGCACTGCTCTCTTAAATTGACTGAGCAAATTTGGAATTAAATAAATGGCTTTCCAGAAACACGCTATGTAATGTTTCATATAAAACAATTTTTATATCGAAAAGGAAGCAAACACGAGCAAAATCTTATGGAACTTTTTTTGTTTGAGTTACCTCAAAGAATAACTCCCTGAAATTAGTGACACTACATAAGGTCATAAGGTTCACTCTATATAGCCTATATCCAAGGAAACTTTATTGCATAAAATATACATTATAGTTGAGACTAAAAAATAATAATGTTAAAAACACATTAACATGTATACGATGGCACCGACATAAAACAAATTCTTATATATATATATATATATATATATATATATATATATATATATATATATATTGTAGTAGCAATGTCTACTATATTAAAAAATTAGAAGCGTCTGTATTATATCCAATTTCTTCATATTTTTTTGGCTATATTGACAGCTGAACGTTTCTTTCTTAGAATAACATTCGAGAATCTTAATTTTGTGTTGTCTAATTGGACAAATTTCTATGTCTAGCAAAGGGTATGTATTTTCTGCACGATTAATCTTAATTTTGTACTTTCTAATAGGATGAATTTCTGTGCATGTCAAAGCGTAATTTTTTTCTGCACTTTCATTGCATTTCCGACGTTATGATATTGTTATATACGTTACATTATTCTGTAACTGATCGAATTTTCATTAAGTCCAATTCATAAAGATCCCTTAAATGTTCTTATAAAGTATAATGGAACAAGTTTCCATTCTTTTAATGTAATAGAACACTTTTTATCCACACGAAAGTGTCTGTATTATGTTAATTTCGCACGAATCTCTACTGTTTTTATATTTTTAGTCCGATAATTGTATTTCTAAATGTATGTTTGTCATCTCCAGTTTACAAACGTTTAGTTCCGGTATTTTATCTTCATTTATATAAATCTCCGTTGATTTTATGTATATTGTTCAATCCGACACTGTCTTTTTAACTGAATGTATCATTATCATTTCCAATTTGTCTTCATTCATTCTTGTAATGTATAATGGGACACTTTCCTATCTTACGAAAGTGTCTGTATCATCTCTACTTTCTGTGAAGCTCTGTTCATTTTATATTGCTTGATCGGACATTTTTCTTGTTACCTGAATGTATTTTGTTCTTCTCAAATTTTGAGTGCCACAATTTCTGTTAGAATTCTGTAATAGAACATTTCTATCTATTGGAAATCGTCTGTATTACTTCTACGTTGTGTAAATCTCCATACTTTTAAAAGTAGGTAATACATCACTTCTGCTAATATCATGAGCTCTCAAGGACCATGTCTCACTTCCATAAGAGAGAACTGGTCTCGCAAGAATATTATACAGGCGTAAATTGATTAATCGATCAAAAATATTTAACCTAATAATCTGGTCGATTAAAATTAATCGGTTGTATTTGATATTAATTATTATTTTGTTAATACAAACTCATATTAAAAATTCCGACAATATTTCTGTTTCGGAAATTGCTTACTTAAAACCACAATAGTACTGTTATTTTCTAACTGTAAACCAGGTATCGTAGGGAAAATCTTTGCATAAACACTTCAGCAAGAGATGGAGATATGAGGACAGTGACCTAGTCTACCTCTATTGAAAGTTGAAACACAATGCGAAACCCTTATTAAGTCTTATGGTTTTCCAAGAAAACTTCCACCTTGTTGTCAGCTCATCTTCCTAGCATATGAAATACATACTTTTCTGGAATTCGTCCCCCTCATCCCTTATAAAATAGCCATGTCTACACTGTGTGCAAGTGAGAGCGTAACTATCCTCTTCTCTTTCTAAAATCTGGTAATTCGATTACAATAGGGGCCAGTCTCCTATTTCGACCGCTGTACTTTTACAGGAGCTGCAGTTTCTGTACTGAGTTTGTATATGAAGGTTGTGTGTTTAGTTTGATAAAAAAAAGAAAAAAAGAGTTTTCTGTGGTTTGTGAAAAGTGTAAACTCCATTATGTCATATGAAAATATGAAAGGTAAACTCGGTGAAACGTTTGGATTTAAAGTGAACGATCGTGAAGAAGTGCTTGACAGAAAAAAAGTTTTTTTCGTGTTTAGTGATGCAGGAAACATTGTTACTAAACGCAGAGCGGCACTTAATTCGGAGCATGTGAATGCACTCACATGTTTAAAATCATAGATGAAGCAGTATTAACTAGGTGATGTCTTCATACTTTTTGTTATTTATGTTTGTCTCAAAAATTCCCGGAGAAATAGAGACAATAAATTATAAGCCTCATAATAAATATGTTAGTAAGTAATTAAAACAGTTGTTTTGTAATATAACAATACAATATATACAGATATACACTACCGGTCAAAAGATTTCGATCAGCTCTGAAAACAAGTACTGTATAAACTTTATTTCAATGTACAAACACATCGGAAAAACTAAATAGACCAACAAAATAAATATTTTCTCTCTCTAGCATTATGATATGATAGAATATCCAAACCACAAATCCTTAGTTGTGATAGGTGATCGAAAAAATTTTAGACGGTAGTGTACAACATTTAATACTTATGATTATCACCGAACACAAGTTAAATTTGACAATAATTGTGTATTACATTATATTAAAACTTTTTTAACTCGATCAGTATACTCGATTAATCTCGATTAGTCGATTAAATTCAAATAGTTAATTGATTAAATATTTTGATCGATGAACAGCACTAGTAAATACCTATGCGAGGGGAGTTTTTTTGTTAAATTGGGCCCCCCTTAAATTTCGAAACACTTTCGGCAGTAGATTTAAGGTTTCACTTAATTGTGACGCACCAAAAAATTGAAAGTATTAAACAAATAACAAAGTAATTAGAAATTTCACCACCCTCTCCTTTAAATGCATTGCCAAATTATATTCATTAAAATCTTACAAAAGAGCAAACTAAAAATTATAAGACGACGTAATAAATAGAACAGATTCCTATCCAAGCCGTGAAAAAGGATCAATGTGATATAAACTCTGTAGCCAACATCTTAAAATGGTTAACATAATATCAGTTCTGTTAAATATTAGACGATTTGACGTGTGTTGGCAGAACACTTACATGACGTGCTTCTCAGCCACGTCTGTGGGGGCGTTAGTAACAAAAGTAGGCAAGTTGTGTTGCTTGCTTAAAACTTAATGTAATTCCCCACACACAGATGTCACGTCCGTAGCAAGCTCCTCATCAGTTCCAGGGCCGCCTAAGAATCCATTAGGTAATTGAGCCGAGAAATGCATTTCAAGGAGCCGAGATTAATCATCATTGAGAGATCTCTTCCAGGAGTAACGCAGAATGTTTAATTAGGATAGGAGGATCGTTATGTAACAGAAAGCTTTACTTACATCACTGTCATGTTACGCATTGCAGCTTGCATTTATTTCCTGTCACTATTCCTTTACTGATATGCTAGCACAAACACTCATTGTTAAGACGTGAAGATTAAAAGCGCCAGTAAGATGTGTCTGTTTATTGTTGATTAGGCTGCTTTCCGTAAGAAAAGGACAAAGTATAAGACGGTTCCGGATTCATTCGTGACATAATGCAGTACCGAGAAAACTACGATCTTTTTTTACAGTAGTGCAATTAAAGGCTTATAGGTAAAAATGTTTAACAAGGATTATCAGTAGAGAACAGATGTTTTGGCATTTATAACATACTAGTTGCTTGTGCAGCAAGCGCTGCAAACTAAGTTCGTTAGATGTTCAAATAAAAATTTTTCAGATTTATTTTCAACGAAAAATACCAAACATTTTGAAAATGATTTACTTCCATAATATGAAATTTGTTTAAACAAAAGCCGCCCTAAATAAGGGTTCGATAGATCGGCCTACTAATCAATTCATAAAGAATAATAAGTAAACAAAACAATTTGTGACATTTGGAAAGAAAAAGAAAAAACATTAAGATAAGAAAACGTAGGAAATCATTTACAATAAAAATTTTGTTGGGTACAAATGATTACTAATTATAGCTAAGGATGATTTTAACACGTGAGATCCTATGGCATCAATCGTTGCATCAGAAATTTTATATTGTTTAAGTTGATTTAAAGTTTCACGTGGGATCGTGCCACGGGCACCGAACATGAGCCCAAAAACTGTCAAATGTGTAATGTGGTATTGTGCTCCAAGATGCTGACAACAAGGCTCATATATGACTTGTTTTTCACGACACACCTCTTGTGGCTGTTGCTCATGCATCTCAAAACGGATTGTGGGATCAAGAATGACACCCTTATCCTTCTGCCGATCAATTATGATGATATCAGCCCGTCTAGTAGAGCCATCAGAAGAGACGCAACCAACCTCCTCATAAACCTCATAGGAAGCATTCTGACGGATTGAAGCTGCGATGAGAGAACGAACCGTATTATTTCTGTTGATTCGGAGCAATTCTCCATGATGGCAGAAACCCAAGACGTGAGGAAGCGTTTCTTGCTCGTCGCATCTTCTGCAACGGGTTGAGTCAAGAGTTCTACCAGGGAGAGTACGTACAGGTATTGTATTACAGTTCATCTTAATGGCTTGCGTCCACTGACTGCTCGAAAGTCCCTTTTTGGTTGAGATCCACGAATTATCTTTCTTCCAGTGAGAATAGAAAACAACTCCCAAACCTTTACTTTTTAATTTGCTCCATTGATGAAAAGAATCTTCACGCAATGCTTTTCTTAGTTTTTGAGAAGAAATACTATCTCTGAATGTTATTTTTATGCCAAATACTTTTTCTTGAACCTATCCACCTTCAGTTTTTGAGTTTCGACGCGAAAACGTAAGTAACAATGTCAGGACGATCAGTGGGGTTTTCATGTGGAAGTAAAGCAATAGCTGTTTTAGATCATTGTGGATTGTAGGTGAAAGTTAAAAAAGAAGTGAGGTTTGCTATGCTTTGGAACAGTAGACATACCATCTTGGTGTAGCTGCTGCATGTAGAGCTTCAAATGTAGAGGATAAAATCATTTTATCCTGCTGAGAGATCTTGCTGAAATGATCGGGATACTACAAAATTTTCTAGGCCTCTTATTTTATCAGTAAGTAATACCGTCTTTCCTTAGGAACTGTAATTTTTGCACTCTCTCGAGCCAATACTGAATCTACATCACACCGCCATTAAATATAATGAAAAAGACCCAATCCACTTGATTAATAACTATAAAATATTTGATTTTTAATAATAATAATAATAATAATAATAATAATAATATAATAATAATAATAATAATAATAATATTATCTTACGCAAGTTTTGTAGTTTATATATTAGCATCATGGCATTCATTTTTAATGGTAATAATGTCATCAAACCACCTCTACTTTTGTAGATTTTAATATCCAAGACACACCGCAGAATCAGACCTATAAATAATTTTTAGTAAGTCTTGAAGCTTTTCATAACCAATTGAATTTGAACTCTCAATATGTCAGCAATCCTGCAGGTCATGGCCTTCGTGTATTGTTTAGTGTAGTGTGTGTTTTGTTTTATTTTGAAATGCAATTAGTTCTCAAAACTGACGAAAGATGGATTTTGGAAAATAGAAAAATTATGTAGGAAAACTGGCATTTCACTGAAAACTACTATTTTTCGGAAAAACTTCGGGTTCCAAGCTTCAAAATGAGGGATCATTTATTAAAATCCGTTCAGCCGTTGTCCCGTAATTTCCATTACCAGTTCAAATTATATATATATATATATATAGATGTTGAATCTTTCGTACCTACTTTTAACACTTGAATATAAATAATTGATTAAATGGCGATCTTACTCGTGTTAATTATGTAAGCATGTGCGGCTTATAGATGTTTCGGTGCTACTTGACACCATCCTCAGAGCCTACTAGATCCCGGCGCTATCTCAACTTCGCTGGCTGTTCTGTGGGTGCGTTCGTGTGATGAAGAGTTGTGTTAAATAGTGTGTGTGTTCTGAAATTGATCTGTGTGTTGAGAATTTGATTAGGGTGTGTTTCAGTGTGTCTATATTTCATATTGTTCTAGTGTGTTGAGTTTTTGGTTTTTGGGTTGTATGTGTAGAATAACCAGAGGACTCAATACATCTACATATGCGGAACACATAACTAATGCTAACCACACATCCAATAACATAAATACAGACATGGAAATTCTATAATTAGAAACACAAGGTCTCCCGGACCAGTAGACTTCCAAGAAATCGTTAATAAGCCATCAGTGTTTATAATTATTATGACAACAATGGTGACATCATACAAATGATATCTTGATAACAAGATACTGTAAAGAACAAATATCGTGTATAAGCGTATTACCATCACAAAAATTTTAATTCCACCAGGGTCTCACAGACCTATGTTTCTAGTTAAGGGGTATACAGAGGATATAGCATTTTTTGTAATTCATCTTCCCTTTTAGCCAATATGATCTGATGGTCTGCAAACGCTACACTTACTTACTTACTTACTTACTTACTTACTTACTTGCTTTTAAGGAACCCAGATGTTCATTGCCGCCCTCACATAAGCCCGCCATTGGTCCCTATCCTGAGCAAGATTAATCCAGTCTCTATCATTCATCATATCCCACCTCCCTCAAATCCACTTTAATATTATCTTCCCATCTACGTCTCGGCCTTCCCAAAGGTCTTTTTCCCTCCGGCCTCCCAACTAACACTCTATATGCATTTCTGGATTCGCCCATACGTGCTACATGCCCTGCCCATCTCAAACGTCTGGATTTAATGTTCCTAATTATGTCAGGTGAAGAATACAATGCGTGCAGTTCTGTGTTGTGTAATTTTCTCCATTCACCTGTCACTTCATCCCTTTTAGCCCCAAATATTCTCCTAAGCACCTTATTCTCAAACACCCTTAACCTATGTTCCTCTCTCAAAGTGAGAGTCCAAGTTTCACAACCATAAAGGACAACCGGTAATATAACTGCTTTATAAATTCTTTCAGATTTTTTGACAGCAGACTAGATGATAAAAGCTTCTCAACCGAATAATAACACGCATTTCCCATATTTATTCTGCGTTTAATTTCCTCCCGAGTATTATTTATATTTGTTACTGTTGCTCCAAGATATTTGAACTTCTCCACCTTTTCAAAAGATAAATTTCCAATTTTTATATTTCCATTTCGTACAATATTCTGGCCACGAGATATAATCAAATACTTTGTCTTTTCGGGATTTACTTCCAAACCTATCTCTTTACATTCCAGGAGACCAACTGATTAAATTATCCAATAACAGAATCGTCATTTGGAGATGCCATTACAGGTGTAAACATATGGACACTGCAATATGAGTCACAAGACGTCGACATATAAATCGATTATTTTTTATGATGGCTACACTGCAGGACAGATGTTTCTTGTATCGCTAGTACCGGGAAGCATTGAGGAACTTCGATCTGTTGCGATGGATTTAGCAGCTGCGGAAACAAATAATAAATATCAGAAAGGCTTTACGATGTCGGGTGGAGGAGTTTCTTCGATTTGGCCTGTCTGGCTCCTGCCATTTCCCGCTATATGATTTACAGTCTCATGTAATTGAATATTGAAAATGTTGACGTGTATAGAAAGTTAGGTTATGTTGCTGCCACTGCTACGGTGCGGACGAGATATTATGTGTGTGTGCTACCATCTGCAATATAAAAAAACTTTATATCTCTCCAATGTTAAAACGACACACAACACAATATGACTAAGTAGGCGAGGAGACTGTGTAACTTTTATCTCAGATAGGAATTTGGAGCTCAACACGAAAGAAACAGAGAAAGAGGGACAGAGGGGGGGGGAGAGGGAGAGGAGACAACAGTATACAGAAGTAACAATATTTTAATTGAGAAGAATGGAGAAAAATTCTCTCCGGCACCGGGATTTGAACCCGGATTTTCAGGTCTACGTCCTGGCGCTTTATCCACTAACACACACCAGATTCAAATTCCGATGCCGAATCGAATCCCCTAAATTTAAGTTCTACCAAATACTACTTACTTACTTACTGGCTTTTAAGGAATCCGGTGGTTCATTGCCGCCCTCACATAAGCCCGCCATTGGTCCCTATTCTGAGCAAGATTAATCCAGTCTCTATCATCGTATCTCACCTCCCTCAAATCCATTTTAATATTATCTTCCCATCTACGTCTCGGCCTCCCTAAAGGTCTTTTTCCCTCCGGCCTCCCAACTAACAATTTATGCATTTCTGGATTCGCCCATACGTGCTACATGCCCTGCCCATCTAAAACGTCTGGATTTAATGTTCCTAATTATGTCAGGCGAAGAATAAAATGCGTGCAGTTCTGTGTTGTGTAACTTTCTCCATTCTCCTGTAACTTCATCCCTCTTAGCCCCAAATAGCACCTTATTCTCAAACACCCTTAATCTCTGTTCCTCTCTCAAAGTGAGAGTCCAAGTTTCACAACCATACAGAACAACCGGTAATATAACTGTTTTATAAATTCTAACTTTCAGATTTTTTGACAGCAGACTGGATGATAAAAGTTTCTCAACCGAATAATAACAGGCATTTCCCATATTTATTCTGTGTTTAATTTCTTCCCGAGTATCATTTATATTTGTTACTGTTGCTCCCAGATATGGAGGGTAGCTGCGAATATATTGAATAAGCAGTCGCGGACAGCCGATGAGGGGTGGTCCTCCAACTTGGGGGTTGGGCGAAGGGCTAACAACCCATCACCGTAAAAAACAGCTTGTTACGAATCCTTCAAAACGATTAGGAAAACACGGGAATTTTACTGGAAGCAAGTAAAGAGTTAGGTTTGGAAGTAAATCCCGAAAAGACAAAGTATATGATTATGTCTCGTGACGAGAATATTGTACGAAATGGAAATATAAAAATTGGAAATTTATCTTTTGAAGAGGTGGAGAAGTTCAAAGTTCTACCAAATACCTTACTATAATAATACCGGACAGCTGTATACTAGCAGCATTGGCGTGAGTGCGAAATATCGCGGACCTGACATCTAGCGGAGAGGGATGGAATTACGTCAACACATACAAATATTAACATAGCGGGATTCGGACTATTGTTTAAAACGTGAGTTACTAATGTGGAATTATATATTATGAAACACTTAAGAAATGTTGAATAGTATTTAATGTAAAATTATTACCGTATATAAGAGCTGCATAACTCAGAACTGCACGCATTGTATTCTTCTGACATAATTACAAATATTAAATCCAGACGTTTGAGATGAGCAGGGCATGTAACACGTATGGGTGAATCCAGAACGGGAGTTTAGAGAGATAGATTGATTTATTCAGCAATATTATACGTACAGATGCACTATACTGTTATAATTTTCTCTTAAATCCAATGCCCGGGTCTTTTGGCCTTACCTGATGTATAAAAACAAGTCCTACTTTGTAGGTTTCACCCCCCTCACCTATGATTAGATACAACCACTCTCCAAAAGAACACACAGATTAATGTGAAAATTTCACAAACAAAACACATTATATAATGTATCCTATCCTAACATACAAACAGGCATAAAAGTGTATAATTCCTTCCTAAATTCGCATCATAAACTTCAACAGATGAAGTGTGAATCCAGAAATGCATATGGAGTGTTAGTATTAGTATTAGTATTTATTTATTTAACCTGGTAGAGATAAGGCCGTCAGGCCTTCTCTGCCCCTTTACCAGGAGATTCCAACTATTATATGAAGAATAAAATTACAATTAGTATTAAATTTACAATTACAATTACAATAAAAATCAAAGTACGAAAAGATTACCTCACTAATTAAAGGTAGATAATTTATCATAGAAAAACAAAGACAAATTAAACCTAAAATAACAAAATTGTATAGTGATGAAATTACTGGATATTGAAATATTTTGTGATAGATTAAGGAAACTATTTACAAGAAATCAATTACTGACCAAGTGCCTAGTAAGTTTGCGTTTGAATTCAATTGTATTTCGACAGTCCCTGATGCTAATAGTTAGCGAATTCCAGAGTCTTGGCAGTGCTATTGTGAAAGAGAAGGTGCGAAGGGATGGTATTGTTACTATTGTTTCATGACGAGAGCGTGTGTTCAGATTATGGTGGGAAGAAAGGTAAGTGAAGCGAGACGAAAGGTACGAAGGAATAGAAGAGTTCAAGATTTCGAAGAGAAGGAGAAGTGAATGTAAATTTCTTTTCTTATCTAGTTTAAGCCAACCTATTGCTTCCAGGGATGGAGTGATATGATCATATTTACGAACATTGCTTACATAACGTACACACAAATTATGAGCACGTTGAAGTTTCGTTTTGTTGTCGCTTTAGAGGTCAGTCAGTAAAATGTCAGCATAGTCAAAATAGGGAAATACAAGTTACTTGGAAGACCTGAGGGAAAAAGACCTTTGGGGAGGCCGAGACGTAGATAGGAGGGTAATATTAAAATGGATTTGAGGGAGATCGAATATGATGCTAGGGACTGGATTAATCTTGCTCAGGATAGGGACCGATGACGGACTTATGTGAGGGCGGTAATGAACCTCCGGGTTCCTTAAATACTATTTGTAGACCTACTGGAAGTAAGTAAGTAAATAATTCTGTGTTGTACTGTTTTTTTTTTTTGTAATGTAAGAAAAAGTTTTGTGCGAGATCGTGCGTATTTGCTTGGTTTCCGCACAAAACCAATCCGCGGAAAGTCTAAAATTCCACATTCAGTATTCCCAACCTAACACACATAACAATTTCCCTCTTCTTACCGCTTAAGTGACATGTTGATTTTACTGCTTTAGGCTTTTAACATATTATTTTTAGAGACGTTCAATATAGTAATAATTACAAATTGGAAACTTACCATTGCAATTTCACCTAAATTGCACTGTTAATTATTGTTTTTAAATATTTGCAAAAAATAAGTAAACCCTACAACTCCACTAAAGTTACTGCATTCGTGACGCAAGTAACATTAAGGAAGCCGTGAAAAAATCAACAAGATTCCTGATGCCGATATTATTACTGCTATATGTTATATAAATAATATTGTCAAAATATTAAACTGAAAAATAAATCATTACATAACCTTACCGTTTCTTTTAAGTTCGCATTTATAGACTGGGGGGGGGGGGAAAAAGACAGACGTATATCACGGCCTGCTGGAGTATAATAAACACAGGAAACATTTTAAAGCAACAATGTTGAAGATAGATATTTTTCTTTTGTAAATTTGCCATCATTGAACAGAAACCAAGATGGAGATTTCATTGCAACTAATTAGAAATTCCTCTTTCAGGTATGTAATAAACGATCTTCGCACAAAATAATGTACGATACACGAGCGGTATGTTTTCTTTCAATTCTCGGAAATTAAAAAGCTCAACTACGTTTCGCTTTTTCAAACTTTTCCTCGAACATGAAAACTATAACATACCGCTCTTGTAACGCATATTACTATTATGAAACGTTTATTTTGGTTTTTGGTTCCCTTACCCCTAACAAGTTTATACTTCCGGAGTAAATGGTTTTATAAAGTACTTCACTCTACATCATGTATTTTCCACTCCAGTTTCATCTTCCCAGACTTAGATCGAATATCATTTCACTTTAGTGTAAAAAGTAAAGAATAAAGAAATGGAAGTTGGCCGTGGAGCGCTGTGTGGGAGGGGTGGTGGGGGGTAGATAGGTGGGGGGGGGGGAGCGGTGCTGTACATCTCCGTTGAGCCGCATGGCCAAAACACGGCAAGCGAGAGCATGCAGAAGCAGAAAGCAGAATCCGATAAAAGTTGTATAAATTCCTGTGAGAGAGGTGAGGGAACAAGAAAAGAAAAAAAAATAGGGGGCCGGCGTGTGTAAGAAGAGGAGGGGAGGTGTGTGATAAATCTTGCCTTTAAGGATATTGTTTGAAGCACGTGACACGGGCAGGCAGAAGAAGACACATTTGGCGCTGGAGTCGCTGCTGTTTGCCGCGTTCCTCCACCTGGCGCGAGTATCGCACCACGCGCACGCCCACAATAGCATCAGGTTCAGGTATCAGAGTGAGTCTTAACAACACCCTAAGCACTGTAAATTGCGAAGTTGGCGAGCGACAGAGAAAAAATAATACAAGATAAGTAAAAAGTATGGAACACTGCTTGCCTTCATCGCTGTGTGAGTAACTGTTAGGATATCTGACTGTGAAACGAGCGGTCCCGCGTTCGATTCCCGGGACTCGAACCTGAGATTGTCCGACTTTGCAGCGTTACGCCTTAACCGCAGTATCGTACTTTCGTCTTTATTACAATAGTCATAATAAACTACATCACTCATTAACATATCCATACTTTCAAATGAATTCACTGCCCTCGATTTCTACAGGTTGGAATCACACATCCAGTCACTAAAGGCTGGTTCACAATAAACCGGAAACGAGAATCGGAACGAAAACGAAAACTGTAAAATTGTTAAAATGTGTACATTTAAATGTGAGCATTCACAATTAACGAAAAGCTTGCCGGAGCCCAGGATCGGGAACGGAGAGTTGGCCAAGTTTCAACTTTGGCGTTCACGTTTCCGATCACAGCCCACTAGATTCATTCTATTGCCATCTAAAAGCTATTTTGTCGTCATATACTGTATTTTGTAGCAAGAAGACCGTGACATAACCTATGCATTATTTTGTTCTGTGCTGTGCATCATGGAGCAAGTTTTATTTGATGAGATTCTAATATTGAGTGTTGAGGAAAATCGTCACGTTTACGATAAGCATTGCGCCTCGTATAAAGATGAGAAAATGAAGGAGAATACGTGGCTTTCAATAGCTGCGTCTTTGAACACCGATCGGAAGTGAATCATATTTTATTACTGTACTGATTGTATTACACACTACATATTCATGCTTCAATTCAATAAATACTATTGTGTTCATTTTTGTTCTATTACAAATATTTCTTCTCTAATTATTTTACGTTATGTTAGACTTAAAATAGTAGGTTGTGATAATAAAGATGCATGGGTATATTTATAGTACCGTACCTAATGAAATGTTTCAGTTGAAATTTCGAAGTTGGTTAACCTGTGTTTATGTTGGCTGCCTTGTACTCATGAGGGAACGCCATTGGTCAATTATACACAAATAACATCAGAATGCGTAATATCGACTTTACATATCGTTATTGACATACATATCGATATGCATAGTCGTCTACGTTCTCGGTTTATTGTGAATCAAAAATTTTCATATGCACGTCCTCTGCTTCTCGTTTTCATTCTGGTTCTCGTTCCCGGTTTATTGTGAACCAGGCTTTACACTCGTTTTTCCACAGCAACAAACGTTCTTAGATTTGACATTATTTTGTTAGGAAATCTTATTCGATACAGCCTTACTGATTAATGGAAATTGTGACCAGTGAGACGAGAGTTCATAATCATGTGTTCCTAGGAAGTCGCAGAGAGTGGGAAATGAGTCGAATTCTGGGTTGATAATTCAGCGAGACCACAATTTTAATTTCTTTGCTTCAGTTGCATCCTGAACAGTAAACACAGCTAAAGTTGGGCTCTGAAGATTAGAATTAAAAAAAACTAATCATATCTGATCTTTTAAGGTGTCAAAGAGAGAGTGGTGTGCGAGAAACAACGGGAAGCTACTGTATTCCAAAAATTAACTGCAAAGAGAAAGACCTGCCCTTGGGCAGAACTCTGTAAATGAATTAATCATATCGAATACCGTCCACACCTGTGGAGTAACGGTTAGCGCGTCTGGCTGCGAAACCAGGCGGCCCGGGTTCAATTTCCGATCGGGCCAAGTTACCTGGTTGAGGTTTTTCCCCGAGGGGTTTCGCAGAATCCAATACGAGCAAATGCTGGGTAACTTTCAGTGCTGGACACCGGCATTATCACCTTCATCTCATTCAGACGCTAAATAATCTAAGATGTTAATAAAGCGTCGTAAAATAACCTACTAAAATAAAAAGAAAAAAATATCGAATAGCTACGTAAGACTTGCAAGCGAGAGAAGTCCCTCAAGCTAACTCATTCCATTTAAAAATTCTAAAAGTCTGAAATAAACAAAATTATATTCCAACAAGGTGATAAATATCAGAGAATGTGATAAAGTTTGAAAACACACCTACGTGCCGCAAACCTTTTCAAATCACTAGCGGACCTACAAGGGTCCGCGGATCACAGGTTGGTAACTGCTGTTTTAGCTTCTAAGCTGATTCCCGCAGATTTTCCCAGCTTTATTTCTGTTTATCGGAACTAGGATTCGAAGTAACATTTCTGAAAGATCCGGTAGCTTTTATAGGAAGGTTTTAATTTATATTACGGCACACTACATTTAATTACCTTTTGTTATGGAGTATAGTTGCTTAATACGAAAAAAAACGTAGATATCAGAACATACGTGTATAAAATATGAATTTATTACCGTGTTTATTTTCATTAAAAACGCATCGAAAACTCTCCTGTCACCTATGTTTGCGTAACAATAATTCTAAAAGTCTGTAAGTTTGACAGTCATATTTTCATAAACGTAATTGAAAGCTAGAAGTAATGTTCATTCTCGTAAAAGAATTTAGATGTAATGGTGGAATTCAATGTCCAAATACGAAATACGAGAATTGTCTCTTTATTTAGTGGATATGAAATGTGCCAAGTATTAATTGAAAATGTTGCAACTGTGAGTGAAATAGGACTCCAAATACGTGCACTCTTCATAAGGCAATGGGCACTCAGCCCATGGATTTCCAACATTTACAGAAATATTGTCATAATTACTAAAGACACTGCTCTTCATATTACTACTACTACTACTACTACTACTACTACTACTACTACTACACCTATACTACTAATATTGCTGATAATAATGTTAGTAACAGAGATTATTCTTGAAAAATTTCAAGGGAAAAATTGTTTCGGCGCCGAGTATCGATCCCGGGACCCTTCGCTTAGCGCACGAATGCTCTACCGACTGAGCTACCCAGGAACTACATTCGACACCGTCCCAATTTTTTCCTTTATATGCACACAACTCAAGTGGGCTGTCAAGGCGCCGTAAACCGAACTTTAAGTGCACACAAACTCTGTGTGACTTGAAATTGTGGTTTTCTATTAACGTACCTACAGTGACGTATATATTATGCAAATCTGACTTTCAGGTAAAGCTCCCTGTGAAGCGGACTTGAATAATTTCAAGGGTATAGTTGCTGGTTAGCTCAGTCGGTAGAGCATTCGTGCGCTAAGCGAAGGGTCCCGGGATCGATACCCGGCCCCGGAACAATTTTTCCCTTAAAATTATTCAAGTCTGCTTCACAGGAAGCTTTACCTGAAAGCCAGATTTGCAGAGATTATTCTTCTTCGGAGGAAGAAGGCCCTTTGGGCAAGGACAGCAGCCTTTAGGCTTATTATGAAACCTCCTTATATTGGGATGATTTTTGAAGTTCTTAGGATTGTCTTTTTAAAGCACGCGATTCACTGCTTGGTGCCATTGTATCGATTCAACCACAGCATCCAGGTCTGCCTGTGATTTCCTCTGCAGCCTCCTCAGATCGAGGCATCTGTTCGCAATTCACGTGCCTGAATTTGCTGCATCCTTAACCAGAGAGACACGCCGCAGTCCATTCCGCGATTCACCAAGGCGCCATCTATCCGAGGGAGCTACACTCACCCGTTAAACCGCAGATCGTTTATTGAAGCCTCTGCTGCTTCTCGTATGTGCAGCTCCCGCAGACAGATGACATCTTTAGGCGAATCCCGGAACCACGTTCGCCACGTCCTCCCGGTCAACCTGTAAATTATTAAGATGATTAATGAAATGATACTAATGAAGGCAAAATGAATCGGAGGTCCAACGCCGAAAATTACAAACATTGACGCTGTACAAAATGAAAATAATATCATAGACTAATAGAAATAAAGTAAAATACATATCTAAAGACTTAAATACACCATAAGTAATTCAATTAGTACAAATAGTTAAAAGGAAAAACGTGAGGGAAAATACAACAAATGGAATTTAATAAATTAATCTTCTTCTTCTACTGCATGATTTAGACTAATTAGCCTGTTGCGTCTCCAAATTGGTCTATCTCTTATGAGGTCTTCCTATATTTCTTCCCCTCTTGGTTTAACCTCAAAGCTTTTCTTGGGTATCTTTCTTCTGGCATACGTTGTACGTGTTCTAGCCATTTATTTCTAAAATTCACAATTCTTTCATTTATATTATACAGGGTGTTTCAAAAATACGGGGCATAATTTCAGGTATGTATTTCCCACATGTAGACAATCAAAATAGTTCATTACAACATGTGTCCGAAAATGCTTTATTTCCGAGTTATGGCCTTCACAACATTGAAATTCACCAGAACGTTTTTCTTTCCGCAGGTCGTTGCCGTCAATGGAGACATTAAGAGGGCTCTCAGTTCATTCCGAGGCGAAGGATACATTCAGTACGGCTCGCCGGTACTTGGATCGAAGGTTTCCTGATCGATGGATAGGTAGAGGTGGCCCAATTGCTTGGCCTCCACGCTCACCTGATCTGAACCCTCTCGATTTCTACTTGTGGGGCCATTTAAAATCATTGGTTTATTCATCTCCGGTGCCTGATTTGGAATCCCTTCGGAATCGAATTACGGCATGTTCTGAGGACATACGCAATACTCCTGGAGTTTGGGATCGTGTTCGCAGGTCAGTGAGACATTGATGTGAGGTCTGTATTCAAGCAGGAGGTGGACATTTTGAACATCATCTGTAATGACAACGACCTGCGGAAAGAAAAACGTTCCAGTGAATTTCAATGTTGTGAAGGCCATAACTCGGAAATGAAGCATTTCCGGACACATGTTTTAATGAACTATTTTGATTGTCTACATGTGGGAAATACATACCTGAAATTATGTCCCGTATTTTTTAAACACCCTGTATATATATTTAGCTCCTTTCTTATCGTTTCGTTTTTTATTCTATCTTCTGTTGTTACTCCCAATACTGACCTCAAAAATCTCATCTCCATTGCTTGAATTCTACTTATATCTGTCTTCTTTAATGTACAGCTTTCGCTGCCGTATGGACATATGGGTGTAGCCATTGTCTTATAAAATTTAATTATTGTGTCCTTTCTTACTTTATTTTTAAGTGTTCTCTTTATTGTGCCACATAGCTGATTAAATCGTTCTATTCTACGTTGGACATCTACTTCATCTTGACTTAACATCTTACACCCAAGAGAGTTAAAGCATCTAACTTGTTCAATACTTTGTCCATCAGTAATTATTTTCGATCTCACTGGAGTGTTGCCTCTAAAAGCCATGATTTTAATTTTATTAGGCTCGATGATCATGTTGTATTCCTTTCCTATTTCGTTTAATACATATATACGTTTTTGTAATGTATTTTCATTATCAGAAAGAGCGTCTGCATGTAAGAGTGTCATAATATATTTTTTTTATTCCATCTATCCGTAATGTTTAATTGCTCTATACTAATAATAAATCTATAGCCGAAATTTTTCTGGTAATTTTCGATTTTCCAAAAATAATTGGTCCTAACATATATAATTAATCACCCTGAAACCGAAAATCGCTTTTTTGAAATTTTTGTTTGTATATCTGTCTATCTGTATATTTGTTACCTTTTCACGCGATAATGACTGAACGGATTTCGATGAAAATTGGAATATAAATTAAGTTCGTTGTAACTTAGATTTTAGGCTATATGGCATTCAAAACACATTACTTAAAGGGGGGTTATAAGGGGGCCTGAATTAAATAAATCGCAATATCTCGCTTATTATTGATTTTTGTGAAAAATGTTACATAACAAAAGTTTCCTTAAAAATAATTTCCGATAAGTTTTATTCCTTGAAAAAGTTTGATAGGACTGATATTTAATGAGATAAATGAGTTCTAAAATTAAAATAACTGCCATCTAAGGCCGTGTAATGAATTAAAAAACAAATGACTTCGTTTTTTTTATTGGGTTATTTTACGACGCTGTATCAACATCTAGGTTATTTAGCTTCTGAATGAAATGAAGGTGATAATGCCGGTGAAATGAGTCCGGGGTCCAGCACCGAAATTTACCCAGCATTTGCTAGTATTGGGTTGAGGGAAAACCCCGGAAAAAACCTCAACCAGGTAACTTGCCCCGATCGAGATTCGAACCCGGGCCACCTGGTTTCACCGCCAGACGCACTGACCGTTACTCCACAGGTGTGGACAATGACTTCGTCTATAAGGGGCCTTAGACAGCAACAATCGAAAGCTATGAAAGATAGCCTACAGATAATGTTTCTGTGTTTGTATGAAGTGATATCGGAAGCTAAATTAACCGATTTGTATAATTAATTATTAATTCACCATTGGAAAGTATAGTTTCTCTAGATGGACATAATTCTGTAATGTTATTACAGTAACTTCTGAGTGAATCGAGGACAGGTAAGATTAAAATAGCTTCTTATGCACAGAAAACTTGATAGGCTATTCTGTACATTCGTTTCCTGTATTTCCTAAAATAATTTTTATGGCCAAATGAGTGGTCTCTGGATCAAAATGATCGCATTTTAATTATGCAAATACAATTTAAATTAAGTAACATAATAAACGATTTATCCTTATATCAAACACGAATGTTCCCTGGATCAAAAATGTCCTATTTTAATTATGTAATTACTTTATATTTATTTCTAACGGGTGCAGCGGAGCGCACGGGTACGGCTAGTAAAATAATAAAAAACTAAATGTAAATGAAAAGCCGCAATAAAAAGCCTAACTTATGACAATAAATTCATCTGGTGATCAAGAGAGTTTAGTGTTGGTGAACAATAAAAGGAAGAAAAACTTGGACTGCTCATAGCGCACGTAAGAATATTACCGTATTACTTCCGAATACGTAACATCACAGGCATCTGAGACGATGGGATTCGAACCGTGGGCGAAGTCATTAATTATATAAGGTGGGGCGTACTCGTTGCAGAGCCCCGTACTGCTGCCCTCTCCTCCAGTTCGTTCGCCACTGTTTGCAATGATATAAGCTGGAAGCACTTGAAATTTCCTCTTCCAAGCTCCTATAATATTTTGAGAAGCAATTTCCGCAACGATCCAAAGGAGAAGAACGAGACGGCGGGCGACAAGATGTACTACCCTCTGAAATAACATCACCCTGCACGACGACGATTTCCCATGTTGGCAGCCCTGCGCATTCGCCTCTGTTGATTAAACGTCTGCGATGTGAATCATACAGTGCTGACGTTTCTCGGAGACGAAGACGTCATGGTTTCTTTCAGCCAGTAACATACAGCGTATTCCGACAACAGCGTGAACAACAATGACTTCACGCTGCAGCGAAATAGGAACAAATCTGCTGGAAGGTTCGATGGCTGTCATGGCGGCTGTACAAGTTGTTGTCTGTGCCAGGCTAGCAAGATTTTGCGAAATTTCCGTACTGTCATCTCGTTCAAAGAATATCAATAATCAATCAATCAATCAATCAAACTCTTGTATCTCCTCATGAGGAGCATAGGGCATTCACAAAGTGCCTCCATCGGACCCTATTTGTAGCCAACTTCTTCACTTCGCTCCATGATTTCCCCTCCCTAGCAATTACCTCCAAAACTGTTCTCTTCCATGTATTTTTTGGCCTTCCTCTTGTTCTACTACCCTGGGGGTTCCAATCCAAAGCCATTCTTTCTACTGCTCCATCTTCTTTCCTGATTGTGTGCCCTATCCAATTCCACTTTCGTCTTTTGATTTCTATTGTGATTTCTGTCCGATTTGTTATCTTCCATAGTTCTGAGTTTGTCATTATATCTGGCCATCTAATTTTTAAGTTTCTTCGTAAACATCTATTAACAAATGTTTGTAGTTTATTTTGTATAATTTTACTGTTTTCCATGTCTCAAAGCCATATAATAAGAACCTAAAAAATAGTACATGCCCTCGTTTCATAATTTTCATACGAGCGTCTTAATTACCATTATAGATAAGTTTCACACGACTTTTTATGCTCGACCATATTTCTAACTTGAAATTATTCATAAGTATTCATGTTATTCTTATGTGACTGGGGAGCGAACTGACCTTGTGGAATCTCGTAAATTGTGAGATGTGCGAAGACGCGAAAGTATTGATTTTTTTCCCCGAAACGAATGTCGATGACCTTTATATAATCTCGAGAGTAAGATAAACGTTAAACTTGATATAACCTTGAAATTGAATTCGACATTGAAAAACGAGATGACAAATTGAATTTATTTGAATATTATTTACAATTAACGCTAACTATTATAGTAACAAATCATAACCTTCTGCGACAGTATTGGATTTCCAGCCTGCGTGACGTTTTGCTAGTTGTCTTTCGATTGCATATCCGAGAATAATCGAAAACCTGAACTTTAATGAATAGGTGTACTTTAATGACTTGCATTAAAGGACAGCTACCAGGTGTATAATTACTACATTTCGGCATGGTCGAGCATAAAAATTGTTAAATAGAAACATTGGACTTGCTGTTGTACGATTTTATGATAATAACAGCTCTGTATCTCTCTTCAGTAAAATGAAGTTTTGCAGCTTCGTCTAAACAAACAAGCTGAATCGATTAAACGTCATTTCTCGTGATTGTTATGATTAAGAAATTTGTAGTGAGAAAATTTACTCTTTATAAATTTAATATCGTCGGTCTTCTCTTTGCGCCTGTTTATTTTATTTCCTCAACGAGTTCGTAAATCTTTCTATGTGTATAGATAATAATAACCTGTCAGTCGTACACAATCTTGTTCTTAATTGGTGCAATGCAAACAGAACATTAAAGCTCCCAGCGAACGAAGTGGAAGTGGTTGAATACAAAGCAACCGTTAACGGTAAATCAATTGAACGCCGAAGCCCCTCCGCCTCGCAAAACAAGCACAAATTAACTCTGAGCGAGCAGAATTAAAAGGATCAACATTGGAACGCTATTTTGTTGTGTGTTTAACAACACCGTATCAGGTTATTTAGCGACGATTCACTTCTTGCATTGCAAAATAGTACAGATGGTACTGACCACTCGTTATCGTGGCGTGTGAGGTGGAATTTGTGTGCGACGGTCTCTGCTGGCAGCACAACAAAGACAGCGTCGTAGAAAAGTTTATAGCACTTTCTAGGTTATGGCTGCTACTCAGCACTCTTGTAGAATCGTCACCAGTCTGTGGTTTATTGGTCACTAGGATGACGGGATTGTATTGTATTGTATTTGTACTGTACTATATTGTATTGTAATAATAATATTTTTTCTAGCAGACGATAAAAAGGAAATAAATGACAATATAATGTTAGTACAACAGAAAGTTAAAGATATACCTAGGACAAGATCTAAACAGAAAAAATGTGCATAAGAAGCCAGAAGTTTATCGAACTTAAATACCTACTTAAATTAGTTGAAAAATTAAATTATATGATTACTTTATAAACTACAGAGGTGTGAAAATTATTAGAATAATCTTAATTTTAAAGGTTTTTTTAATAGTTCCTTCACAAATATTCATTGAATTGATGAATATTGGTATATAATATTACTATACTAATGTAGGATATATTTGCTACTAACAATGCCGGAAAGCATTGTTGTACATTGGTATTTTTCTTATTTTACAATTGTTATGGGAATTCAGAAATTATTATATTATGTTGGCGGAATTGGAAACATCAAAAATTAATTAAGAAATGCTTTAAACAAATTTTATGTTGAAGTTTGCCGATAAGCTATTAATGTTTGACTATAATTATATGTGTACAAAACCGCCTTTGCTTATCATAAAATAAATAAATTTTCATTAACGTTTTCGTTACATGTGTATCATCTTCAGATGTGAAATATTACTGTTACCATCGCCTAACTTAAAAAAAAGATAGTAGCCATGACTAAGGTTCAGTCCGTTGTATGTAGAAAAGTTGGCTTCAAGATTATTGTGACGTTCTGTTAAGTGACCTAAGTTCTGAACTGTCAGTCAAGTTACAGCGAGTTCAGAATATGTGCGTCAGATACGTGTGCAACATCTGACGATATGATCACATATCTCCGTCCTTCGCAAGTCTTTCCTGGCTCCGACTTAAAGAACATAGAACTTTACACTCTTTGTCTTTACTCTTTCGAATTCTGCACACTTCAACACCAATTACATTTCGTCTCGTTTCTCTTATCTATACTCTAACCACGACGTAAATACCAGATCACTTATCTGTGACACGATAAGTATACCTCTTGATAGAACATCTTGTTCATTATCTTTTACAGTATCCACCTCGCGACAATAGAATTCCTTGTCAAGACAATAGATTTTTTAAAAACAGCTTACAGGATAACCTTCTTAGCAATTCACTCCAATCATACTGACTTAAACTATCACTGACTGCATTGTTACTTCTTCCTTTAGACATCATCCTGATAGCACTGTATTTTCGAAATTTTCTCATAATAATCTCTTTCTATTATCTAACATTATTTGAAATGTATTAAAATTCTATGTATTTTAGCTTAATTCTCTTACACAGTTTGTATTTCAATGTTTAATTAATAGTTCATAGTATTTTGTTGCTTAATTAATAAGTAACTCTTGTGTACACGTAACTCTTATCTAAATCAAATTGTTGAATTCTTTGTAGCTTGTACGTTCATACATAATGTATGTACATTTTTTGCTCGTTGAGTGGAAGAGAAAGCCTTAAGGGGTTAAGTATATCTTACAGCAGTAAAATTTTGGAAATATTCAACTTTTTTTCTCCATTACTCTATCCTGTACAATAATGAAAATTAATCTGTGTAAAACCCTGTCCTTCTGCTATATGAAAAAACGATTTAAAAATTATTTACTGTACATAGTGGCAGTTCACTATGCAGTGATGAAGCGTTTCCCACATAACTCAAAAACTGTATAACATTCTGTTATGAAAGATTTTGTGTGTATTAATGCATGCCATATCTACAATACGATGCATAATCATTTCTCTACCTTTGATAGATTATCTGATAAAAAAATTAATTTAAAGAAAGGTCAAATATCAGTATTTTCTTCTAACACAAAATAAAAATAATATTATTTATTAAGGAATGTAGTTGAAAGAGCATGATATTGTAAACATGAGTTTCAGCAATAAAATAAAAGAGAGAAAACGTGAAAAAATTACAAGTTGATGAGTTACGAGGGAAACGCTTCATCACTTCACAGTGAACTGCCAGCATTTTAAATTAAAAAAATAAATAAATAATTATTTTTAAATCGTAAAAATAATTTTTCCTATAGCAGAAGGACAGTGTTTTACACATACCAATTTTCATTATTGTACAAGATACAGTAATGGAGAAAAAAATGTTTAATATTTCTAAAAAAATTTGCTGCTGTAAGCTGTACCTAACCCCTTAACTCTGCCAGCTAAAATAAATCATGATTATAATACGAATTATGCAGGATGTGTCAAGAATCGATGCCCGGTCGCTTTGTTCAGAAGCAGTTGACTGAGCCTCCTTACTGAGTCGTAGTTCTGACGTGGATTGTAATTTTTAATACAGTCTCTTTTAAGGCAACGCTAAATAAATTATAGATCACCCTGTATTTCCGTAAGTTCCTAAAACTTAGATCATAAAAACCCACTTTATGTTATAGAACGCGCGCCAAAGACACATGTTTTGTAATTGCCCTAATGTAAGTATACACAATGCACTCCGTCAACCCCATTTTTGTGCTTCTAGTCCTCCCCCTCGTATGTTAAGCTTCCCCCACTTTCCCTAGAACATATGTTGCAATATACACTAGTTAGGTGGCTAAAAGGTCGACAAGTGTTGGCCCATATAGGTTTAGGGTTATGATAATGCACTAGGTCGCTGTTGTCGACAGGGGCGCCTCCATTTCTTTCCGAAGCATTGGATTTATCTGCTTCATACTGCAGAATCGGGTGAGGGGGAACGGGAAGCACTCACGCCGCGTTTGGATTGTGCTTTACAGGGTGTAAAAAAATTCTACGTGACAGGTAGGATGAAGGGAAGTAATTATAAACCTCAAACCCGTGTCTAGAAATGTTACTCTTCGACGCTAGGTCAATGAAATTACACAGTGGCCCAAAAGTCGTGCTGGGGTTTCTATCTATCTATCTATCTATCTATCTATCTATCTATCTATCTATCTATCTATCTATCTATCTATCTATCTATCTATCTATCTATCTATCTATCTAT
This sequence comes from Periplaneta americana, assembly GCF_040183065.1. Classification (NCBI taxonomy): domain Eukaryota; kingdom Metazoa; phylum Arthropoda; class Insecta; order Blattodea; family Blattidae; genus Periplaneta; species Periplaneta americana. The sequence goes on along the minus strand of NC_091120.1, from coordinate 184,435,081 downwards.
CTATCTATCTATCTATCTATCTATCTATCTATCTATCTATCTATCTATCTATCTATCTATCTATCTATCTATCTATCTATCTGTCTGTCTGTCTGTCTGTCTGTCTGTCTGTCTGTCTGTCTGTCTGTCTGTCTGTCTGTCTGTCTGTCTGTCTGTCTGTCTGTCTGTCTGTCTGTCTGTCTGTCTGTCTGTCTGTCTGTCTGTCTGTCTGTCTGTCTGTCTGTCTGTCTGTCTGTCTATCTATCTATCCTTCTATATCTATATCTATATCTATGTCTATGTCTATATCTATATCTATATCTATATCTACCTACCTACCTACCTACCTATCTATCTATCTATCTATCTATCTATCTATCTATCTATATATCTATATATCTATCTATCTATCTATCTAGCTATCTATCTAGCTATCTATCTAGCTATCTATCTAGCTATCTATCTATCTATCTATCTATCTATCTATCTATCTATCTATCTATCTATCTATCTATCTATCTATCTATCTATCTATCTATCTATCTATCTATCTATCTATCTATCTATCTATCTATCTATCTATCTATCTATCTATCTATCTATCTATCTATCTATCTATCTATCTATCTATCAAACTTGGTAGAGATAAGGCCATCAGGCCTTCTCTTCCCCTCTACTCTCTGAGTTTTTCGTCTGTCAATTTCAGACACTGAAGAAAACAAAAGATGGTAGCAATCGAACAAATGTAATAGTTTTCATTGCTACAATATATATATCTTTTTTCGACAGATATTAGAAAAAATTAAGGGAGTGTAAGGGCACAATACATCAGTTATTCATAGATTTGAAAAAGGCATATGACTCGGCTAAGAGAAAAGTTTTATATAATATTCTTATTGAATTTGGTATTCCCAAGAAACTAGTTAGATTAATTAAAATGTGTCTCGGTGAAACGTACGGCAGAGTCAGTATAGGCCAGTTCCTGTCTGATACTTTCCCAATTCACTGCGGGCTAAAGCAGGGAGATGCACTATCACCTTTACTTATTAACGTTGCTCTAGTGTATGTCGTCAGGAAAGTTCAGGGTAACAGAGAGAGTTTGGAATTGAACGGGTTACATCAGCTGCTTGTTTATGCGGATGACGTGAATATGTTAAGAGAAAATCCGACAAACGATTAGGGAAAACACAGAAATTTTACTTGAAGGAAGTACAGCGATAGGTTTTGAAGTAAATACCCAAAAGATTATGTCTCGCGACCAGAATGTTGCACGAAATGGAAATATAAAAATTGCAGATTTATCATACGAAGAGGTGGAAAAATTCAAATATCTTAGAGCAACAGTAACAAATATAAATGACACTCGGGAGGAAATTAAACGCAGAATAAATATGGGGAATGCCTGTTATTATTCGGTTGAGAAGCTTTTGTCATGTAGAGTTAAAATTTATAAAACAGTTATATTACCGGTTGTTCTGTATGGTTGTGAAACTTGGACTCTCACTTTTAAAGAGGAACAGAGTATAACGGTGTTTGAGAATAAGGTGCTTAGGAAAATATTTGCGACTAAGAGGGATGAAGTTACAGGAGAATGAAGGAAGTTACACAACGCTTCACCTGACATAATTAGGAACATTAAATCCAGACGTTTGAGATGGGCAGGGCATGTAACACATATGGGCGAATCCAGAAATGCATATAAAGTATTAGTTGGGAGGCCGGAGGGGAAAAGATCTTTGTAGACGTAGATGAGAGGATAATATTAAAATAGATTTGAGAGAGGCGGAATATGATGCTAGGGATTGGATTAATTTTGCTAAAGATAGGGGCCGACGACGGGCTTATGTGAGAGCGGCAATGGACTTCCGGGTTATGTAAAAGCCATTTGTAAGTAAGTAAGTTACAATTAATTATTGTACAAGACGGATGTCCAGAGAAGAGTGCAAAGTTATTTACGCGATTGTACACAATTTACAAAATAAATAGGCTATAGTATTATGAAATAAAATAAGTTGCATTACAATGCACAACACTGTACATGAGTTAATAGTATAACTAAATAAATAGTAAAAATAGCGAATTCTAGTGTACATAATGTAAAAAATTTAAGTTGTAAATATTAGTGTGACTGTTAAAATGGTTCACGTCTTGTTCTTCCCCACTTTACGAAACAAGATTCGCGTGAACCGTCAGTCATGTACTTCGTTTGATAGATGGAAGTTCGTTATCTACTTATAAACTCCAGTAATACTTAATTTTGTAGCTTCTGGAAAGAACGTACGTAATCATATTATCCGTACTTAGATGACATTGACTTGAAAATCTGTTCCGATCCCGATGATCGAGTCCTGCTGAGTAAGATAACAGGTGCTTGAGAAATGTGGCGGTATTCTGTGGTATGTTTGGACACCCCCGCCCATATCTCGTATCACTAATCAGCTTTGCATCTCCTTGGCCTGACCCGGCATGGCGGCCACTCCGTCATTCCGCAGCGGACTGCCTGGTCCCCGAGTCCCCAAGCTGTCGATTCCAATCCATGGCCTCCTGTTACCCCGCGATGAGTAAGCACAGCCTGCTCGCGGTGGCTTTTTCTTCAAGACCAGCTGCCCGTACAATGGGATTGTTTTTAAATCTGCAGACCTATTAGTTCAAGCATTTGCTGCCCATTCAATAGAATCGTGGACATGTAATATACTGAATAGCCGATAAAATATGCTCAAATGTTGTGTTATTCATCATTTGTACAGAATATTACAGTTATTAGCTTCAAATACTTGGCATGGATGAATATATAATAGGATGCGAAACTTACCGAGTTTCCCGTAACACATACTAGAGGCGCTGTTGTAGAAAATGATCTTGCTGCTACCTGTTGGAGGGAGGGGTGTTATTACATATAGCAGCGCACCAAGTAGCGAAAACAAAAACTAATTACTCCATGCATTTAGCAGCGCACCTGGTGACGAAAATGTTAAACTGTGCAGAAATTATTCCCTCCCACTCTCATCGATATTCAAAACTAACCCAATTTAAAATAAAACATTTACATTTTTATTCCTCACAGCAGCTTTTACTGAAAATTCTTACCGGAGCCAACAGGAAGATAAAAGAGACTCTATTTTACACTACTCAATTAAAATATAACCAGACAGAAACAAAAAAAAAATAAAGCAAAAGGTTAGATAATTGGGATTGTATTCTTTGGGTATTTAATGTACAGCGCAATTGAAAAGTCTGAAAGAACTACTTACATAGTTCAATTTATTATATTACTATTACTTTACAATACATTCAACAACACTGTTTTTACAACGTCCATAAACATCACTGTTTAACATGCACTGCTTATACACACACGTAATATCACTTTATGTTCACTTATTAGCAAGCTTCTGTCTGCCATCTTGTCTCCTCGTCGAGTCCTCGAGCAATATCTCGAACGGATAAATAGGGAACTCTGGGTAATGTACCCAACACGTAGTTCTAATGTTCACCACCTACGACGTTGGGCGCTGGTCATCTATTTCAGCCTCCCATCGCTAGATGGTGCTGACCGTAGTTTCGCATCCTATTATATATTTATCCATGTACTTGGGCTGTACTATAAGCAGTAACATGAGCTGCTGCCAATAAGTCAAAAGGAGGATAGCAATGGCAAAGGAAGCTTAAGGGGAGAGGATGGCATTTTTTGGTGAAAAATGAGTAAATTTAAAAAAAAAAAATTCTTTAAAATTCTCTGTGATATGTGTGGAATGCATAGCATAACATTTTGTGGGTATTTGTGCTCTTAACCGATGTTGAGTCGCCATTGTTTAACTTCCTGCGTTATGGATATTTAAATCACTCACCCACTTTTATTGCTGTTTCCGGTAAATTAAATTTTCAAAAAAAACTTTTTTTTTTTCTTTAAAATACCCTTTGATATGTGTAGAATACATTGCAGAACATTTTGTGGGCATTTCTGCCCTTATCGGATGTTGAGACGTAATTTTTGAACTTCCTGGGCTGTGGATTTTTAAATCACACGCCTGCTTTTATCGGTTTCCAGTAACTTCATTTTTTTGCTACATTGCCAGACAAAAATGGATATAATTTCTAAACTATTAAAGATGCATGCATGAAATTTAGAACACACATTCTTTAGACTCTTAGGAAACGTTTCTCTGTAACAGAATTTTGTTAATTGATTTCATTTTAAAAATACGTGCGTTTGTTTGCAAGAAAGGAAATCAGAAAATTGTTATTAAATTTTAATTGTTTATTTTACAAACGTAGGGACTAATATCAAAATTCTGTTACAGACAGTTTGTAGAACATGCTTTTACAAATACATTGCAAAAAATTGTTTGAATCTATCTTTAATATCTTTAAAAACGGTTTAGATATATCGGTTTTAGTACAATCCTGCATTGGGTATATTTTTTTCAGATTTGGGCACCCCCATAATTTTTTTCAGAATATATTTATTTGGTTGAGTTGCCACAGCTAAGATCTGTCTACATACAAAAAATTAATATTTTACATCAAATAGGAAAAAAGTGTTAAAAAATACCATCCTCTCCCCTTTAGGAAAAGAAGTATCTTCTGTGTACCTCTGGAAAAATAACTAAGGAATAGACTAGTGAAGTGCTTTGTATGGAGTGTGGCATTGTATGGGGCAGAAACATGGACATTACGACGAAGTGAAGAGAAGCGAATAGAAGCATTTAAATGTGGATATGGAAAAGAATGGAAGGTGTGAAGTGGACAGAATAAGAAATGAAGCTATGTTGGAAGGTATGTGTAAGAAAGAATGATGCTGAATCTGATCAGGAAGAGGAAAAGGAATTGGTTGATTCACTGGCTGAAAAGAAACTGCCTACCGAAGGATGCACCAGAAGGAGTGGTGAACGGGAGAAGAGTTCGGGGTAGAAGAAGATATCAGATGATAGACGACATTAAAGTATATGGATCATATATGGATCAACCTTTATTCGTTAATTTTACTACAGAAAAAAGTATTACAAATTCATTTAAAAAAGCAGAAATATTACTCAACTGAATTGTTGTTTAAACATTTCAAAGTTTTCAACATTAAACAAATGTATTATTTTATTTTATTAAAATATTTTCATAGAAATTTTAATAACTTTGAAAGGTATGTACATAAATATAGAACTAAAAATATGAATTCTCTGCGTTTGTCTGAACCAAAAAAGTAAAACCAATGCAGCCTTTTATTATAGCATGAGTCAAGGTCCCAGATTATTAAACAAATTTTATTCCAATATTTCAACCACGAATCCTCCCCAAATTAATAAAAAAATAAAAAAAACTGTATTGGATTTATAGTTTGGATTTAAACATATTAAACACTATTTAATCTGTAGTCACTCTCAATTTTAATTTTATTTTTGTTTGTATTGTAATCCCCTCCTGAGCACGAGTCTTACTCATTCAGGATTGGGCTAGTTTATCTTACATTGTATTAACTTGTATTCATTTCAAACTTATTAGCAATAATAAATAAATAAGTAAATAAATAAAGAAATGGGCAGGGCATGGTTGCGTCCCCGCTGTATGGTAAAATGCATCAGATAAAAAGGGTCCCTGTTTTGTGGGCATACTTGCGCCCCGTTCCCATTAGGTAGAAAAAAGGGGCATTGTATAGTTGCGCCCCGATGAAATAGGTAGAGAAAAAGACATTACGGGAACTCGAGCCTCGTAATCAAGCAACTTATTGATTTCTTATTCGATATAGTATTCATTATCGATGCCGTTAAAATGAACACCATGAAGTTGGCAGTACTTTATTAACTGTTTTTCTGATGTTTATGCAGTTATTATAATATATACAGGATGTTTAAAAAATACGGGGCATAATTTCAGGTATGTATTTCCCACATGTAGACAATCAAAATAGTTCATTACAGCATGTGTCCGAAAATGCTTTATTTCCGAGTTATGGCCTTCACAACATTGAAATTCACCGGAACGTTTTTCTTTCCGCAGGTCGTTGCCGTCAAAGGAGACATTAAGAGGGCACTCTGACAGTTCATTCCGAGGCGAAGGTTACATTCAGTGTTGTGCAGGCGTTAGACTGTGCGACATGTATTCAAATCAAGAGCTGGCAGAGATACATTTCATGTATGGTAAGGCGGACGGCAATGCTGCGCTGGCTCGTCGTTTGTACCAGGAGAGGTACCCACAGCGACAATGTCCAGATCGGAAGACATTTGTACGTCTCCATTACCATCTGTGCGAGTATGGAAAATTTAACTCTCCTGGTTTGGGAAGGGGACGACCAAAATCTACAACTCCAGAAGTACAGGAGGAGATTCTGGAGGCTGTGAACATGACTCCTTCTATCAGCACACGAAGGGTAGCGTTGCAAGTCAATGTTCCTCATACGACTGTCTGGAGACTGTTGAAAGAATATCAACTGTATCCTTATCATTTGCAATGTGTACAGGCCCTGTCACCAGCAGATTACCCTGCACGAGTTAGGTTCTGTCAGTGGTTCTTGCAGCAGTGTGGTGTAAATCCGAACTTTCCTGCCTTAGTATTATTTACAGATGAAGTACAGTTCACACGAGATGGCATAACAAATTTTCACAATCAGCATGTATGGGCGTATGAAAACCCACGTGCAACTGTTCAATCTCATCACCAGGTGCGGTTCTCCCTCAACATGTGGGCCGGTATCATTGGTAATCGATTAGTTGGATCCCATGTACTTGTAAACAGACTTACGGGGCAGGAGTACACAAACTTCCTGGAAAACACCTTACCTCATGTTTTAGAAGACACTCCACTGATCAATCGTCAACACATTCACTTCTTGCATGATGGCGCTCCTAGCACACTTCAGTCGTACGGCTCGCCGGTACTTGGATCGAAGGTTTTCTGATCGATGGATAGGTAGAGGTGGCCCAATTGCTTGGCCTCCGCGCTCACCTGATCTGAACCCTCTCGATTTCTACTTGTGGGGCCATTTAAAATCATTGGTTTATTCGTCTCCGGTGCCTGATTTGGAACCCCTTCGGAATCGAATTGTTGCATGTTCTGAGGACATACGCAATACTCCTGGAGTTTGGGATCGTGTTCGCAGGTCAATGAGACATCGAATTGAGGTTCGTATTCAAGCAGGAGGTGGACATTTTGAACATCTTCTGTAATGACAACGACCTGCGGAAAGAAAAACGTTCCGGTGAATTTCAATGCTGTGAAGGCCATAACTCGGAAATGAAGCATTTCCGGACACATGTTGTAATGAACTATTTTGATTGTCTACATTTGGGAAATACATACCTGAAATTATGCCCCGTATTTTTTAAACACTCTGTATAGCCTACCGTTAAATTGGACACCATGAAGTTGGCAGTACTTTATTGACTGTTTTTCTACTCTTCATGCAGTTATTTTCGATAGCCTATCTTTAAAATGAACTTTATTGACTGTTTTTCTACTTAGAAAGCATGTTGGAAATATTCAGATTGTCAATTGATATAGATAAACACAATATAATATTTGTTACTCAGTCAAATGACAAATCAATGTACAATAATGACTTATATTATATGGTCATTAAGTTTTATATACATGAGCTACAAATTGCAAACGTTTTGGCCCATTCAGGCATCTTCAGGCATAATTATACAATATCTCAATATCAAACTATGTAGCTATTACATTGGTGGTAGATAAACTGTTTAAGATTAATGGTGTACGAAACATCTCCATAATTAAAATGTAATATTACAAGTCATAAATTAAAATAATGTTAAAAACCACGTAGTGTTGTAATTAAACTTCATAATATTCGTCGTCTCACGTCTCATGTCTACATAACTGCTTCAAACATAAGATGTTTTATAGTGATCTATACAGTTGTCACGTTCAAACGACACATAATTCATCACTCATTGGACTCTACTGAACAAGAGTTTCACAGAATATTATGAAGTTTAATTACAACATTACGTGGTTTTTAACATATTGTTTTATAGTGATCTATACAGTTGCCACGTTCAAACGACACATAATTCATCACTCATTGGACTCTACTGAACAAGAGTTCCACAGAATATTATGAAGTTTAATTACAACACTACGTGGTTTTTAACATTATTTTAATTTATGACTTGTAATATTACATTTTAATTATGGAGATGTTTTGTACACCATTAATCTTAAACAGTTTATCTACCACCAATGTAATGGCTACATTGTTTGATATTGAGATATTGTATAATTGTGCCTGAAGATGCCTGAATGGGCGAAAACGTTTGCAATTTGTAGCTCATGTATATAAAACTTAATGACCATATAATATAAGTCATTATTTTACATTGATTTGTCATTTGACTGAGTAACAAATATTATATTGTGTTTATCTATGTTTTTCTACTGTTTATGCAGTGATTATCGATAGCCCACCATCAAAATGAACACTATGAAGTTTGCAGTACTTTATTAACTGTTTATCCAGTGATTATGGATAACCTACCGGAGCCCGATATCGATAGGCTCCGTTTTTAAACCACGTGATCGAGGAATTCAGAAGCGGTAAAATAGATGATCTTAAAAATGCAGCTACCACTATAATATTTTAAGTAATTTATTTATTTTTGACAGTCTCTTTCGTGTGTACTATGTCCATCGGGGCGCAAATATGCCATGACCGTTCTGCTACCTGATTTCTTCAGGGCGCAACTATGCCATGTCCATTCTGCTACCTGATTTCTTCGGAGCGCAACTATGCCACGTCCATTCTGCTACCTGATTTCTTCGGAGCGCAACTCTGCCACGTCCATTCTGCTACCTGATTTCTTCGGAGCGCAACTATGCCACGTCCATTCTGCTACCTGATTTCTTCGGAGCGCAACTATGCCACGTCCATTATGCTACCTGATTTCTTCGGAGCGCAACTATGCCATGTCCATTCTGCTACCTGATTTCTTCGGGGCGCAACTATGCCATGTCCATTCTGCTACCTGATTTCTTCGGGGCGCAACTATGCCACGTCCATTCTGCTACCTGATTTCTTCAGGGCGCAACTATGCCACGTCCATTATGCTACCTGATTTCTTCGGAGCGCAACTATGCCATGTCCATTCTGCTACCTGATTTCTTCGGGGCGCAACTATGCCATGTCCATTCTGCTACCTGATTTCTTCGGGGCGCAACTATGCCACGTCCATTCTGCTACCTGATTTCTTCGGAGCGCAACTATGCCATGTCCATTCTGCTACCTGATTTCTTCGGGGCGCAACTATGCCATGTCCATTCTGCTACCTGATTTCTTCGGGGCGCAACTATGCCACGTCCATTCTGCTACCTGATTTCTTCGGAGCGCAACTATGCCATGTCTAGGCCTCCGAATTGACCGCGGGGCGCAACTATGCCATACCGAAATAAATATGAGGAAACAAAGAGGAAGGGAGAAAATAGGAAAGATTGATGAAAGCTGGGTTTGCAGTGAAAGACCTGCCCATGGGCAGAACACTAAATGAATGACTGAATTCCTGCCCCTTGCTTCGTTTTATCTAGATGCATTAATTACACGTTTCTCTCTTAAATATTGTATTTGCTCTGTTGCCATAAATCTGACGTATCGCAGGTGGCACGTGGCACGTCCTGTATTGACTGGATGTATGTGCAGCTGAGAAGCCCTCACTCGTTCTGAAAGCACCCCCTCCCCACGCCTCCCCTTCCGCGCCGCGGAGCTCTCCATCTCTTAAAGTGATTGGGCTGAGTGCCCTATTGTAATCATCCATACAAGACAATCCCATTATAACAGATCCAGCCCCTCTCCCCCCCCCGCGCGCGACGCCGACGCCGACGTCAGCTCTATAACTTGACCGAGTTATAGTTGAAAAACAGAGGAAAGGTTACAGCGTGTTCGGAACCTTTCCGGACGGTTGTGCGTTGCCCTGCACAGCAAGGATTCCGAGGATTCTGTTTATTTTCGGAGAGATTTGTAGGTTGGCCACTAGAGTACGCGGTGGTTAAGGCGCGACACTGACACTGAAGTAAATAGTCGTGGATTCGAATCCCGTATAGTCTGTGAACGTTTATTCGATGTGAGTTAATAATATTTCGGAATATGTATGGTAAGACTTTCCTGTGTTAAATTTCAACATACCTCGTTTACATGTTTCGACCTATTTATGGGTCATCTTCAGAACTGGTCGTTGTTGGTCTTGGCGCCACTTGTTCTCTTGCCTATGAGGGTGTGTTCCTAAATACATAATCAAATACATAGCACAAGAAAACGGATACAAACCTAACATAATAGACAAAATAATACGTAAGACAAAACATAATCACAATAAACATAAGAATATAACACGAACACAAAAATACATCACACTAACATACGAAAACAAAAACACACACAAAATTGCAACCTCATTCAAGAAATTAAATTACAACATCGCATACAGAACAAATAACACTCTACAAAAAACATCTCAACACACAAACAGCACAAACAAACAAATACAACCACACGGGCATATACAAACTCAAATGTATTTATTTTTTATTTTAGTAGGTTATTTTACGACGCTGTATCAACATCTCAGGTTATTTAGCGTCTGAATGATATGAAGGTGATAATGCCGGTGAAATGAATCCGGGGTCCAACACCGAAAGTTACTCAGCATTTGCTCGTATTGGGTTGAGGGAAAACCCCGGAAAAACCTCAACCAGGTAACTTGCCCCGACCGGAATTCGAACCCGGGCCACCTGGTTTCGCGGCCAGACGAGCTGACTGTTCCTCCACAGGTGTGGACTAATAATAAATCTGTAGCCAAAATTTTTCTGGTAATTTTCGATTTTCCAAAAAATAATTAGAGTTAACATGTATAATTAACCATCCTGAAACCGAAAATCGCTTTTTTTTTTTATTTTTGTTTGTATGTCTGTCCGTCTGTCTGTCTGGATGTTTGTTACCTTTTCACGCGATAATGGCTGAACCGATTTATATGAAAATTGGAATATATAAATTAAGTTCGTTGTAACTTAGATTTTAGGCTATATGGCATTCAAAATATTTTGTTTAAAAAGGGGGTTTTGAGGGGGCTTGAATGAAATAAATCGAAATATCTCCCTTATTATTAATTTTTATGAAAAATGTTACATAACAAAAGTTTCTTTAAAAATAATGTCCGATAAGTTTTATTCTATACAAAAGTTTGATAGAACTGATATTTAATGAGATAAATGAGTTTTAAAATTACAATAATAACGTCATCTAAGGCGCTGTACTGAAATAAAAACAAATGACTTCGTCTATAAGGGGCCTTGGACAACAACGATCGAAAGCTATTAAACATAGCCTACAGAGAATGTTTCTGTGTTTGTATGAAGCAATATCGGAAGCTAATTAATTGTTTAATTATTATTTCACCAATGGAAAGTGTAGTTTCTCTGGATGGACATAATTCTACAATGTTATTACAGTAACTTCTGAAACATACAGCAAGTAATATAAAGCATACACATTAAAACTAAATGATATACCAATGTTCATTAAACTATGGTTGCATGTAATAACAATTAAGAAACATGTTAAAGGAATTGTCATTGCACCAAATGATTGCACTCTGGACCAAAATAACCGCATTTTAATTATTTAAATAGAATTTAAATTAAGTAATATATTAAACTATTTATCCTTCTATCAAACACGAATGTTCCCTGGATCAAACGTCCTATTTTAATTAGGTAATTACTTTATATTTATTTCTAACAGGTGCAGCGGAGCGCACGGGTACGGCTTGTTTTTTTAATAATACGTTATTTTTTGATACTGGCAGACTGAAGGGCATTGGGCCTTCTCTTACACTCTACCAGGTCACAAAGTATACAAGCAGTGAAATTTAACAAAAATTAAAAGAACAGACTACTAACATATTACAAAAAATAATAGCATAACAAAATCGACATTAATGAAATGAAAATAATACCATAATGGAAAAAAGAAAGTAAAATATAGATCTAAAACACAGTCTAGTATATACAGTCACGAAGGTTGAGTTTTGAGGGTGCTAGAAACAATAGACTGTGACGGTACTATTTTGCATTGCCTATAATGAGGCGATATTAGCGATCCTAGTGGTGAGCAACTATCTACTTTAACAGAGACAGTGGACTCCAGCTCAGTCAGGCATGGACACCGGCCTTAGACCAACTCAGGCCCTCTTACAATCAAGGTCATGAAGATCAAGGACCGAGGACGGCAACCGATTCCAACCGGCGGAACAGGGCTCGCCGCCCGCCAAACTTCACGCAGTAATCCCGGGAGGGGCGGAGCTTACGAGCGATGACAATTCCCGGCCCCGGATTGGCCGATCCGCCAACCAATCCCGTTTCACCTGAGACAGCCACATCTATATAACCTTTCGACTTTCTGTTCGGACATCACTTCCCTGAAGATGGCTGCAGAGATAGCAGTCGAAAGCTTGGAGCATTCCAAAATCTTAACTCGGCTGATATCCCGCGAAAACATATTAGCGTATCTAATGTTTGCATATTTACTACGTATTGAGCTTCGCGACTGTAGGCTATATAGGAGACTGTGTCTAAAGATTGGAATATAATAAAAGCAACTCAGTACAAATAGTTAACAGGAAAAATGTAAGAAAGAATACAACAAATGGAATGTAATAAAAAAGTAATAAATCATACGAAATTGAAATAAAATCCACAATAAAAAGGGTATGATAATAAATTCATCTGGTGGTCAAGAGAACAAAAAAGAGGAAATTATCGCAGAGAAAAGGGCTTATAATTGAAAGGAATCTCAATTGAAAATAATGTCCTACGGCCTTTGACGGAGTCGTAGAGAGTTCCAGAAATGAGCCGCAGAGACGACGAAGAATCTTACGTATAGTAAAAATGAACAAAACTAACTGCCGCTCTCGCTCGCTGTGTTCGTTGCATTTGTCTTTCCAGTCTCGTCTCGTAACTCTCGTGCGCTTCGAGTCTCGCTCATCATTCTCGAAGTAGCATTTGGTCGGCGTGGAAACATTTCGTAACTTTGAATAACATACATCGTTGAAATAAATAACATTAGAAATGTTTAATTGATACAAAAAGACAAAACAAAACAGTATCATAGTTATCAAAATGTTCTGGTGTTATTATCAGATATATTATTGTTATATAAATATAAAAAGAATTACCGTATAAATTTGTATTTCTAAGAAACATAAAATATAACGTTAAAATAAAGCGTTAATATTTTTTTACTTGAGATTGTACACTCTATCTCAGATGAAAAAAAAATCCTAGCTTTTTAATAAAGGTCTAATAAATAAATAAAGGTTGGGGAACGGGTACCTGAAAGGTAGAGATGGTGTTTCAAATAGGCTAACTGATTGTTTATACATATATAAGAGTTGCCAAAACAGATAAAAGTTCAGTCTGGTATAAAACAACTGTGACTATTCAAGACTGCTTGACATTCGAGAATTGACCACTCCCGATGTCTTGAACGTTCGCTTGATTCATTCATAAGCAGTCAACGACATAGACAGTACTGTTGTGCGAGTTTTCGGCTTTGCGGGCGCTATTAGTCTTGCTTTCTCGATCGTTGTTCGACTCTAGTAGGCTACATAGCCTACATGTTGAAGCGACGAAATACGATGAAAGAAACAACGATGCACTGTCATTGAGGTGTGTATACAGAAGTAACGATAAAAGCGACGAAAAAGAAAAACTCTATTTTCTTCGCTCTTATCTTTCATATCATCTCTGATTAAGATCATATTAATCTGTATTATGGCCAATGGTTATCAATATATCCGAATATTAATCGATTTTTAATTATTTCGGCATATTAAATAAATTATCATGGATAATGACAAATTGATCAGTTGTGAATTTTTTTGTGATAGGTTATGGAATCAGAAGAACTAATCACATCGCAATGGATTTATACTACTCGAGATAAGCTTTCGAATGAGAAATAGGTCCAGTTGTATACGTATCTAAGTTATGTTAACCTTAAACCTAGCAGCTGATATTTTCTATATATCTTCTTTCATTAAGTGGATGTAGCGTATAGAATATCTTATACGGCGTTATCACTGAGCCATCTTCCTCTGTAATACCACATTGTAAATGGGACTGGCAGAGAGAAACAAACAAACAAAAGAAATATGCAAATGAAAGGAGAAGGTAGGTAGTAACAATAGGAAGAAAGAGAGAAACAATAATGCAGAAAACGAAAGAAGAATAGTAAACATGAGGAATAAAACGGGAGATAGGAAAAAAACTAATAAATATATAAAAATGGAGGAATAATAGGAAGATGGACAGAAAGAAGCAATGAATGTATAGCGAAATTAAATTGTAGGAGAAAAATAAAAACAAACAAGGAAAGAAAAATTAACTTAGAACTTATGAAGGAAAAATGAAGAAAAAGTAAATTAATAAATTATGAAGAATAGATACAAAGAAGATGTATAAATAAGTAAAGTATGAAGAGAATATGTACAGTAAAAGTAAATGAAGAGAAGATGCTTAATAAATTAAGTATGAAGAGAAGGTGTCTTAAGTAAATGAGTGTGAATAGAATATGCGTAAATAAATGAAGTGTGGAAATAAGATACATATAAAGTATAAAAATAAGATGAATAAATAAATGAAGTGTGAAGAAAAGACGTATATATAAGTGAAGTGTTAAGAGAAGACGTATAAATAAATGAAGTGTGAAGAGAAGACGTATAAATAAAAGAAGTGCGAAGAGAAGACGTATAAATAAATGAAGTGTGAAGAGAGGACGTACAAATAAATAAAGTGCGAAGCGAAGACGTATAAATAAATGAAGTGTGAAGAGAAGATGTATAAATAAATGAAGTGTGAAGACAGGACATATAAATAAATAAAGTGCGAAGAGAAGACTTATAAATAAATGAAGTGTGAAGAGAAGACGTATAAATAAATTAAGTGTGAAGAGAATACGTATAAATAAATGAGGCGTGAAGAGAAGACGTATAAATAAATGAAGCGTGAAGAGAAGACGTATAAATAAATGAAGTGTGAAGAGAAGAGGTATAAATAAATGATTTATGAAGAGAAGACGTATCAATAAATGAAGTGTGAAAAGAAGACGTATAAATAAATGATGTGTGAAGGGAGGACGTATAAATAAATGAAGTGTGAAGAGAAGACGTATAAATAAATTTAGTGTGGAGAGAAGACGTATAAATAAATGAAGTGTGAAGAGAAGACGTATAAATAAATGAAGCGTGAAGAGAAGACGTATACTGTAAATAAATGAAGTGTGAAGAGAAGAGGTATAAATAAATGATGTATGAAGAGAAGACGTATAAATAAATGAAGTGTGAAAAGAAGACGTATAAATAAATGGTGTGAAGGGAGGACGTATAAATAAATGAAGTGTGAAGAGAAGACGTATAAATAAATGAAGTGTGAAGAGAAGACGTATAAATAAATGAAGTGTGAAGAGAAGGCGTGTAAATAAATGAAGTGTGAAGAGAAGACGTATAAATAAATTAAGTGTGAAGAGAAGACGTAAAAATATATGAAATGTGAAGAGAAGACGTATAAATAAATTAAGTATGAAGAGAATACGTATAAATAACTGAAGTGTAAAGACAAGACGTATAAATAAATGAAGTTTGAAGAGAAGACGTATAAATAAATGAACTATGAAGAGAAGAGGTATAAATAAATGATGTGTGAAGAGAAGGCATATAAATAAATTAAGTGTGAAGAGAGGACGTATAAATAAATGAAGTTTGAAGAGAAGACGTATAAATAAATGAACTATGAAGAGAAGAGGTATAAATAAATGATGTATGAAGAGAAGGCATATAAATAAATTAAGTGTGAAGAGAGGACGTATAAATAAATTAAGTTTGAAGAGAAGACGTATAAATAAATGAACTATGAAGAGAAGAGGTATAAATAAATGATGTGTGAAGAGAAGGCATATAAATAAATTAAGTGTGAAGAGAGGACGTATAAATAAATTAAGTGTGAAGAGAGAGGGCGTATAAATAAATTAAGTGTGAAGAGAAGACGTATAAATAAATGAAGTGTGAAGAGAGGACGTATAAATGAATGAAGTGTGAAGAGAGGGCGTATAAATAAATGAAGTGTGAAGAGAGGGCGTATAAATAAATGAAGTGTGAAGAGAGGGCGTTTAAATAAATGAAGTGTGAAGAGAGGGCGTATAAATAAATGAAGTGTGAAGAGAAGACGTATAAATAAATGAAGTGTGAAGAGAGGACGTATAAATGAATGAAGTGTGAAGAGAGGGCGTATAAATAAATGAAGTGTGAAGAGAGGGCGTATAAATAAATGAAGTGTGAAGAGAAGACGTATAAATAAATGAACTATGAAGAGAAGAGGTATAAATAAATGATGTCTGAAGAGAAGGCATATAAATAAATTAAGTGTGAAGAGAGGACGTATAAATAAATTAAGTGTGAAGAGAGAGGGCGTATAAATAAATTAAGTGTGAAGAGAAGACGTATAAATAAATGAAGTGTGAAGAGAGGACGTATAAATGAATGAAGTGTGAAGAGAGGGCGTATAAATAAATGAAGTGTGAAGAGAGGGCGTATAAATAAATGAAGTGTGAAGAGAGGGCGTTTAAATAAATGAAGTGTGAAGAGAGGGCGTATAAATAAATGAAGTGTGAAGAGAAGACGTATAAATAAATGAAGTGTGAAGAGAGGGCGTATAAATAAATGAAGTGTGAAGAGAGGGCGTATAAATAAATGAAGTGTGAAGAGAAGACGTATAAATAAATGAAGTGTGAAGAGAGGGCGTATAAATAAATGAAGTGTGAAGAGAAGACGTATAAATAAATGAAGTGTGAAGAGAGGACGTATAAATGAATGAAGTGTGAAGAGAAGACGTATAAATAAATTAATTATGAAGGGAAGACGTATAAATAAATGAAGTATTAAGGAAAGACAGATAAGTGAATGATGTATGAAGAAGATGTGTATTAATAAATGAAGTATGAAGAGGTGTGTCAATAAATAAATATGAAAATAAGATGTATAAATAAGTATGAAGAGAAGATGATTGTATAAATAAATTAGGTGTAAGGAAAAGACAATATATAAACTGAAATCTAAAGAACAGATGAACAAGTGAAGCCTCAAGGTAAGATACATAAGTGTATGAAGGGAAACGTGAAGTAAAACAAAAGTATAACGAAAATAAAGAAGTACAAGAAGCATGAAGGGAGAGAGAAAGGAGCTATAGTTAAAACTGGAGGGAAGATATAAAAATGATAGGAACAATGAAGAAATGAGGGCATAGTTGAAATAAACAAAGAGAAACTGAACACGAGAGTAAGGGAAATAAGTAGATAGAAAGTAAGGAAGGAGGATAGGAGGGTAGACAGTAGACAATGAAGGACGAGAGATTATAAATAACAGGAAATAAAACAAGAATGACGGGTGTAAAGCGATACTTCTGCTGTAATAAGCCTTAATGACTGTCATTGTCTAGTTCCTGTTACGTCCGTCATGTATGTGATCTAACATTAACATCGTCCTTAACGTAAATATCCAGCATTTTGAACACGATGTCAGAACGACTAAAACTGTTTGACATCTCTGTCATGAGTAGGCCTACTTGTCATTTGATTGGATAATAATACAATTCCATCGAAATGATTTGGACCACTGACTTTGTGCTTCAGATATAAATGGGAAAATCTTGGCTAGTGTAAACGTGTTCTAACAGGACCTAAAATAGGCTAGAATTTCATACAAATTCGGTTCCGATTCCATTTCGATATCCCAAGGGAACCAAATAGTATTTCACTAATTTCATCCTGGTAGAAACATACGCATCTGGCTTCTTACCTTTAATATTTTACACTGAGAACTCGCAAGTTTAATGTTGTTTCGTATACTGGATTTTAGCAATGATAGACATTTAGACTCCCTGTATAATAAAGAGATGGGTTTGGAAGTAAATCCCGAAAAGACAAAGTATATAATTATGTCTCGTGACCAGAATATTGTTCGAAATGGAACTATAAAAATTGGAGATTTATCCTTTGAAGAAGTGGAAAAATTCAAATATATCTTGGAGCAACAGTAACAAATATAAATGACACTCGTGAGGAAATTAAACACAGAATAAATATGGGAAATGCCTGTTATTATTCGGTTGAGAAGCTTTTATCATCCAGTCTGCTATCAAAAAATCTGAAAGTTAGAATTTTTAAAACAGTTATTTTATCGGTTGTTCTTTATGGTTCTGAAACTTGGACTCTCACTTTCACAGAGGAACATAGGTTAAGGGTGTTTGAGAATAAGGTGCTTAGGAAAATATTTGGGGCTAAAAGGGATGAAGTTACAGGAGAATGGAGAAAGTTACACAATGCAGAGCTGCACACATTGTATTCTTCATCTGACATAATTAGGAACATTAAATCCAGACCTTTGAGATGGGCAGGACATGTAGCACGTACGGGCGAATCCAGAAATGCATATAGAGTGTTAGATGGGAGGCCGGAGGGAAAAAGGCCTTTGGGAAGGCCGAGACGTAGATGGGAAGGTAATATTAAAATGGATTTGAGGGAGGTGGGATATGATGATAGAGACTGGATTGATCTTGCTCAGGATAGGGACCTATGGCGGGCTTATGTGAGGGCGGCAATGAACCTTCGGGTTCCTTAAAAGCCAGTAAGTAAGTAAGTACAATAATTATTCTACATTTAATTTATACAGGGTGTTAAAAAAGTATCCAGTATTTTAGGAGGTGCATTCCAGAAAGAACTAAGTTAACTATAGCTCTAATATCACTTTCACTGAAAAGTCCAATGTTCGTTTTTTCCCCCCTTTTCCGAACCATTTTTTCCTTTTGTTATTGAGAAAACCCTGAATTTAAATAATATTATCAAATATACATCCCTAGAATATTAAAATTGTCGTTCAACAGCGTTAACTACCAGTGTATAATTTTTTTTATAAATTATATCTCAAAATGGGGTGTAATACTGTTACACCGAACCCCATTCTAACTTGTTACACTATGCCTCACGGTAGAATTTTCCATTTCCTTTGCGGTTATGAACTCAAATAAAGGCTGACAGTTTTGATGCAACACACAGTATTATTCACATATATGACTAGTTCATGCAGAGAGAGATAGAGTGAGAACAAAAATCAATTATTATTATTATTATTATTATTATTATTATTATTATTATTATTATTATTATTATCACTATTATTATCACTACAAATGGCTTTTAAGGAACCCGAAGGTTCATTGCCGCCCTCACATAAGCCCGCCATCGGTCCCTATCCTGTGCAAGATTAATCTACTCTCTATCATATCCCATCTCCCTCAAATCCATTTTAATATTATCCTCCCATCTACGTCTCGGCCTTCTCAAAGGTCTTTTTCCCTCCGGACTTCCAACTAACACTCTATATGCATTTCTGGATTCGCCCATACGTGCTACATGCCCTGCCCATCTCAAACGTCTGGACTTAATGTTCCTAATTATCTCAGATGAAGAATACAATGCGTGAAGTCTGCGTTGTGTAACTTTCTCCATTCTCCTGTAACTTCATCCCTCTTAGCCCCAAATATTTTCCTAAGAACCTTATTCTCAAACATCCTTAATCTATGTTCCTCTCTCAAAGGAAGAGCCCAAGTTTCACAACCATACAGAACAACAGGTAATATAACTGTTTTATAAATTCTAACTTTCAGATTTTTTGACAGAAGACTAGATGACAAAAACTTCTCAACCGAATAACAACAAACATTTCCCATATTTATTCTGCGTTTAATTTTCTCACGAGTGTCATTTATAGACTATTTGTTACTGTTGCTCCAAGATATTTGAATTTTTCCACCTCTTCGAAGGATAAATCTCCAGTTTTTATAGTTCCATTTCGAACAATATTCTGGTCACGAGACATAATCATATACTTTGTCTTTTTGGGATTTACTTCCAAATCTATCTCTTTACTTGCTTCCAGTAAAATTCCCGTAATCATAAAAATTTACTTTACTTACCACAAAACTTCTAGTACTCGACCACGTGGACAGTAGACCAGGAAGTGCATCCAATATACGATGCTTTGAAAATATAACGACTGCCGACACAAAACATGTATAGAAACAGGTTTACAAACATACTTATTGGCGCTCAATTCAAGATGTTACACTGAGCCCTTACAGTGTATAAATGTAATTCAGAAATAAAGTTCATCTTGTTAAGATGCTTATCAAATATTGTATTTTCATTGCATGTGTTTATCAATGATAGTTCAAGAAAATACGTGTGAGCAGTACAAAAAAACCCTTTCTAGCATTACAGGAGACCAGGAATATTGTGACTATTACACTTTTACTACGTCATACTACTTTTGACCAATAAAACGGTATGAAAGGACGTCTTTCAACCAATTATGGCTGTTTATCGCACAATTTTATCGCGTCTCTAGCATTTGTTTAATTTTATCGCGTCCCTAGCATTTGTTTATTTTTTATCACTATCCTAGCATTTGTTTCTTTGTTTGCCAACATTTCAAACTGCACTGGTCTGGACGTCAAAAAAAAAAAAAAAAAAACAGAAAATTACAAACCACTCCAGTCGATGCACAGCACTTTCAAATATGACTCGCATTGGCATTCAAGAACAAGAATTAATAAAGATCACTGGTCATATATGAAGAGCACCATTCGGAAATTCAGAATAAGTTGAGGGATACACCATGTACCGTACATCAACAAGTTCACTTCTTTTACGCACACGTCCAATATAACATCAACTGAACCACCAACCACTAAAACATTCAAATTTGAAAATTGTACTTTCAATAATTGTTTCTTTTAAAATTATTCATGTTTATTTTTTATTTCATCATCGTTAATTAAAACGTTTCTTGTTTATTTAATCATCTCTAATTAAAACTTTTCTAACACTTGTTTATATTATTTAGGTTATGTTTGTTATAGCTTCTGCTATATGATATTATGGATAGTCACGTATCAGAGATTGTTTAATACTAAGATTTGTTGAAAATCATCTGTCTAGTGACTTTGATTACTGGGATCCGGATGATTGAAGTGGAATGCAAATGTTTTAATAAAAATGAAACTGAATCAACAAAGCCTTCTTGACTAGAAACCGCCCACAAAGTTCAATGAAGATTCCATAGTTGGCACAACTGATAAAAAGAAAGCAGCTACTGCCATCTAGCGTAATGTTGAGATGGTACAATAATACATTTGAAGACAGTAGTATTTTCGTAAGCCAATTAATATTTTATTGTATTGGAGTACTTTGTTACTTCTAATCGTTATATACTTTCTTCTAATCGTGTAATAGTCAATTAAATCCCACTCGAGTTTTGATTTTCTCTAGATAAATCAAAACCTCTAGTGAGATTACTGTTGATAATCATAAAATGTGTAATGTGCTTGAAATAGCTTCATAAAAATTACCTCTTACTTTCGGGGGGAAAAAAGAGCCCTGTGTTTGTTCTTCTTTTAAGATGCTTTTTGCGAGCTCTCGAATGACATACGGTTTACACACGTGACAGAAAATCGATTGATGTCATTAGGCATGTATCATAAAATGGTAGCCTACATACAGGCTCATATGATTGACATTATGGCATTATTGATTCTCTCGAAACAGACAGATGGAGACAGTTGACAGCTATGGTTGTCTTTTAACCGACTTCACAACTTGTCATGAAAAACTTCCGCTAATTCTGAGGTTTACAAACTGCGGGACACGAGGCATGTGTGCACGATCCAATATCATATATTCTCCCTCTTTCTTCGTGCTATTAATTGGTATGATTTCCCATGCATAATAGTACATTATGAAACGAGCCTATATTGATAGTAATTAAGACGCAAGTATGTTTGTTTATGAAACGAGCGCAAGTGAGTTTCATAATTTTCATACGAGCGTCTTAATTCCCATTATAGGCAAGTTTCATACGACTTTTTATACTCCACCATATTTCTAACTTTAAATTATTCAGAAGTATGCACTTTTATTGGTATCTGACAGAAGATCGGAAGTGACCTTGTTCATAGCTCTTGAATTGTGAAATGTGCGCAGACGCGGAAGTATTGATTTTTTCCGAGGAACAATAATGTCATTGACCTTGATGTAATGCAGAGAGTGTATAACCTGGAAATTGATTTAGAATTGAAAAACGAGATGACAAATTGAATTTATTTGAATATTATTTACAATTAACGCAAATTATTATAGCAACAGAACATAACCTTCTGCGACAGTATTGGATTTCCAGCCTCCGTGACGTTTCCCTCGTCTTTCGATTGCATATCCGAGAATAATCGAAAACCTGAACTTTAATGAATAGGTGTACTTTAATGGCATGCGTTAAAGGACTGCTACCAGGTCTATAATTACTACATTTCGGCATGGTCGAGCATAAAAAAATAATACAACCGAACTGTAATTGAGTGTGTTAGGCACGGTTTTTGAGACAGTCAATATGAATTCGAAATTGAGAGATCAATGGTGGAGCAGTTTTCTTAGAATACTTCGTCAGAAGGCCGCGGAATCGATTACCGATGCAATCAAGATTTTTTCTCTTCATTCATTCATTTAGTGTTATACCCAAGGGCAGGTCTTTCACTGCAAACCCAGCATTCTACCTATTTTCTACCTCCCTCTTACTCTCCGCATATGATCCATATATCTTAATGTCGTCTATCATCTGATATCTTCTTCTGCCCCGAACTCTTCTCCCGTTCACAGTTTCTTCCAGTGCATCCTTCAGTAGGCAGTTTCTTTTCAGCCAATGACCTAACCAAAACTTTTTTCTCTGCCTGATCAGTTTCAGCATCATTCCTTCATCACCCAATCTTTCCAGCACAGTTTCATTTCTTATTCTGTCTGTCCTTTTCACACTCTCTATTTTTCTCCGTAACTACATTTAAAATACTTCTAGTCACTTCTTTTACTTCGTCGTATTGCCCATGTTTCTGTCCCATATAATGCCACACTCCACACAAAGCACTTCACTAGTCTCTTCCTTAGTTCCTTTTTGCAGAGGTTCGCAGAAGATGCTCCTTTTTCTATTAAAAGCTTCCTTTGCCATTGCTATCCTCCTTTCGACTTCCTAGCAGCAGCTCATGTTACTGCTTATAGTACACCCCAAGTATTTGAAGCTGTCCACTTGCTCTACTGCCTCATCTAGAATTCGCAAGTTTATCTTTATTTGTGGATATTGAGGAAGAAAGACGAAAGCAGAATAACGGCCAATGAAATGAAATTTATGAGATATACAGCGGGATATACGAAATGGGATCACAAACGCAATGAAGATGTAATGGAAGAATTACAACTAGAACCTGTAATTAATCACGTAAAACATTATCGGAACATCTGGATAAATCATATGCATCGCATGCGTAGAGATAGAATCCCAAAAGTCGTGCTCCACTATCGTCCAAACGGGAAGAGATTTCTCTGTCGTCTAAAAAGCGCTGGATTGAAAATTCAACTGTGTGATCGTAACAGGCCATAAGGCCTAATATTTGAAGGGAAGAAGAAGAAGAAAAGCTGCTGTATTTTTCTTCCTATGACCATGGTCTTCGTCTAATTTAGCCTACATTTATCTCCATCCCATACCGCTCACAGCTGTCATTTAGCTCCAGTAGAATAATTTATTACCCTTTACTATCATTTCCTCTTCTGCTAAAAACGCCATATCAGCAAATCTTATGCACTTTATGTATTTCCCTATTTTGACTATGCTGACATTTTACTGACTGACCTTTCCAGCGACAACAAAACGAAACTTCAACGTGCTCATAATTTGTGTGTACGTTTTGTAAGCAATGTTCGTAAATATGATCACATTACCCCATCCCTGGAAACAATAGGTTGGCTTAAACTAGATGAGAAAAGAAATTTACATTCACTTCTCCTTCTCTTCGAAATCTTGAACTCTTCTATTCCTTCGTGCCTGTCGTCTCGCTTCACTTAACTTTCTTCCCACCACAGTCTGAACACACGCTCTCGCCATGAAACAACACTAACAATACAATTCCATCGCACTTCCTCATACTCATCCTCTTTCACAATAGCCCTGCCAAGACTCTGGAATTCGTTACCTGCTAGCATCAGGGACTGTCGAAATAAAACTGAATACAAACGCAAACTTACTAGGCACTTGGTCAGTAATTGAGACTCGTTCAGACATGGTTTCTAGTAAATAGTTCCCTTAATCTATCACAAAATATTTCAATGTCCGGTAATTTCATCACTATAGAATTTTGTTATTCTAGGTTTAATTTGTAATTCAGTAAATACAAAAATATTCTTTGTTCTTAACTTCTATGATAAAATGTCTAGCTTTCATTAATCAGGTAATCTTGTCGTACTTTAATTTTTATTGTAATTGTAATTGTAAATTTAATATTACGGCCTTATCTCTACCAGGTTAAATAAATAAATACTACTACTAATAAATACTACTATCACGCCTCCCATTTTCTGAAAACGTTCTTCACTAAATCCTAATACGTAGATGTTGAACAGGGTAAATGATAAAAGACATCCTTGACGTACTCTTCTCCCAATTTCGCTTTCTAAATTTCACTAAATTAATTTATGAACTATATCAAGGAAATTCTGAGGAGTGGGAGAATGACTTGTATGTTTAGGCCTAAAAACTATAGCAAGTAACAGTATTAACTTGATAGATAGATTTATTGATATTAGTTCACAAAAGTACAAAACTTAATAATTTAACAAAAAGATCTATATACAAAAGTAGTTATACATAATAAATATACAATTTCCTAAACTAATTAATTTATCGCAAATCTCAATAATTTATTGGTTCAAACTTGCACTTACGTCTGGTTTTAGTGCATGTTTAAACCAATCGTAATAACCATTAAGATATATACATCTTGATTACACAACTTTTAACACTGTATCACTTCGGAATATGTATGATAAGACCAACGACGACCAGTTCTGAAGATGACCGAAAATAGATCGAAACATGTTAACAAGGTACGTTAAAATTTAACACAAGAAAGTTCTTATCATACATGTTCCGAAACCATTAAGACTTTAAACCTTATTTATCTGCTCCTTTTCAAAACTTAATTGTAATTTTTAGGTCTTATTTTCCATAATAACTTATTATTTCAAATAGGTGAGCAGATGTCGACATACTGTAATTCATGAGCCTGAAATAGCTGAATCGGTACATTTCATATGTAGGTGAATCTTTGAGTAACAATATTAACTTTTAGTACATATAAATTCGAGTTCTAAAATGATTAATTCCTTGCATTCTATAATAATAATTATTAAAATGTGTAATGTATAAGGGCAGGGAAGCAATCAGTCCCCCCCCCCCTTCCACCGCAACCCGGATCCGGGTCGGAGGGCGAAGCGCTCGTTGTAGGAGTGGGACGCTGTAGAGCTGACCGCGCAGCCATTAGACGGGCTTCCACGGCGAAGTGCGGAAGATACTTGATTTTTTTAAGCCCCTGCGAGGCCGCTGGCCCGCCACTCACCAAACGCCAGAGCAACTCTCTCTGTCTCTTTCTGTTTCTCCTCTTCCTGCACCAAAATGAAAATAAATCCTTTTGCTAATAGACTGGTACATGAATTTGCTATTATTTTCAAGGAAGAATGATATATATGGTAAACAGAATCTGAGAATGCACTCTCCATGTAGCTTGTCTACGTACGGAGTAAAGTAGATGGGTGCAGAAGGGGAGGGGGGAGGGAAAGAGGAGGGTGTTGGGACTCGGCAACGAGAGATGGAAGAGAGAGAGCTGGGGTGGGGAAAAGTTAGGGGGTAGGAGGAAGGTGGTAGGGTAAAAAAAAAAGCCGAACACAAAAAGCCACCTTCTAAATTTGATATAGCCCGCATTATAGCTGATGAGGTGCCTTAACCAGAATGAAGTGACATTGAGACAAAGTGTGGAGGGCTGCGCGGCAAGGAGGGTGTGGCGGGGAGGGGGTGGCGAGAGTGGGGGTAAGAGACAGAACGTGTAACACATTAATACGCTGACATCATGGGAATTGATAAAAAATATATATATTAATTTTCGAAACTTCTCACAGAACGAAATTGAATGAATGAGAGAATCGCGTAATGCTTTTAGCGGGTCGGATGTACAGTTGTGGGAACATGCAAAATAATTAATGTTACCGGGTCATCGGTGGTTACCAACCTGTGGTACAGCACTCTCCATGCTAAACACAACCCAGCTCTTAAATTAGTTACTGATATTCATTATGGATTCCGGTGACCTCGGTTCATTTCCGGGCAGATCTGTGTTGTGTCCAACCATTCTCTATAACACACATTCTTTTCTGCGAACCAAATCATTTTTCACGCGTACCCGTTGTCGTGGAAACGTAGCGTAGTAAACGGTAAGTACTTAAATTTGCAGCACTGTCTCTTTTTCAAGGAGTTCTCCAGTGTGACTTTATTGCTAGCATTTACTAGTAAAAACCATAGGACCGGGTTCGAACTCCAACAGAAAAGACAACGCTCATCCACAGGAGGTGGGGATGATTATTCTTTCGCGTCATAATGAGTTAGATACAGCTTACAGGAGTAAAAGTTTTTGAAATATTCAACATTTTTTTTCCTCCATTACTGTATCTTGTACAAAAATGAAAATTGGTATGTGCAAAACACTGTCCTTCTCCTATATAAAAAAATATTTTTACTGTTAAAATATTTATATATATACTTACTTACTTACAAATGGCTTTTAAGGAACCCGAAGGTTCATTTCCGCCCTCACATAAGCCCGCCATCGGTCCCTATCCTGTGCAAGATTAATCCAGTCCCTATCACCATATCCCACCTCCCTCAAATCCATTTTAATATTATCCTCCCATCTACGTCTCGGCCTCCCCAAAGGTCTTTTTCCCTCCGGTCTCCCAACTAACACTCTATATGCATTCCTGGATTCGCCCATACGTGCTACATGCCCTGCCCATCGAAAACGTCTGGATTTAATGTTCCTAATTATGTCAGGTGAAGAATACAATGCCTGCAGTTCTGCGTTGTGTAACTTTCTCCATTCTCCTGTAACTTCATCCCGCTTAGCCCCAAATATTTTCCTAAGCACCTTATTCTCAAACACCCAAGACCTATGTTCCTCTCTCAGAGTGAGAGTCCAAGTTTCACAACCATACAGAACAAATTTATATATATATATATATATATATATATATAAATTCAAAATGGTGGCAGTTCACTGTGCAGTGATGAAGCTTTTCCCTCATAACTTTTTCATGTTCTCTCTCTTTTATTTTATTGCCGAGACCCATGTTTACAATATGATGCTCTTTCAACTACATTCGTTAATAAATAATATTTCTTTATTTTGTGTTAGAAGAAAATACTGATATTTGACCATTTTTTAAATGAATTTATTTTTTGTCAGACAATCTATCTAAGTTAGAGAAGTGATATTGCATCATATTGTAGATATGACTTGCGTAAATACACACAAAAAATGTTGGATAGTTTTTGAGTTATGTGGAAATAGCTTCATCACTGCACAGTGAAATGAATTTTGAAAAAATATATATATATAATTTTTTGTTCGAGATCGTGCGTATTTGCTTGGTTTCCGCACAAAACCAATCCGCGGAAAGTCTAAAATTCCACAATCAGTATTCCCAGCCTAACACACATAACAATTTCCCTCTTCTTACCGCTTAAGTGACATATTGATTTTACTGCTTTAGGCTTTTAACATATTATTTTTAGAGACGTTCAATATAGTAATAATTATAAATTGGAAACTTACCACTGCAGTTTCACCTAAATTGCACTGTTAATTATTGTTTTTAAATATTTGCAAAAATTAAGTAAACTCTACAACTCCACTAAAGTTACTGCATTCGTGATGCAAGTAACATTAAGGAAGCCGTGAAAAAATCAACAAGATTCTAGACTCATCATAGACTGGGGGGGGGGGGAAGACAGACGTATATCACGGCCTGCTGGAGTATAGCAAACACAGAAAACATTTTAAAGCAACAATGTTGAAGATAGATATTTTTGTTTTGCAAATTTGCCGTCATTGAACAGAAACCAAGATGAAGATTTCATTGCAACTAATTAGAAATTCCTCTTTCAGGTATGTAATAAACGATCTTCGCACAAAAAAAATGTACGATACACGAACGGTATGTTTTCTTTCAATTCTCGGAAATTAAAAAAGCTCAACTACATTTCGCTTTTTCAAACTTTTCCTCGAACATGAAAACTTCAACATACCGCTCTTGTAACGCATATTACTATTACGATTTAAGAAAAATTATATATATATATATATATATATATATATATATATATATACTTTTTTTTTTTTTCAAAAATCATAATGGTAGTAGTTTACTGTGCAGTGATGAAGCGTTTCCCTCATAACTCATAAACTTGTTAACTTTTTCATGTTCTCTCTCTTTTATTTTATTGCTGAAAATCATGTTTACAATATCATGCCCTTTCAAATACATTCCTTAATAAATAATATTTTTTTTATTTTGTGTTAGAAGAAAATACTGATATTTGAGCATTTTTTAAAATGAATTTATTTTTTGTCAGACAGTCTATCAAAGTTAGAGAAGTGATCTTACATCATATTGTGGATATGAATTGCATAAATACATACAAAAAATTTCGTCACAGAATGTTGGATAGTTTTTGAGTTATGTGGGAAACGCTTCATCATTGCAAAGTGAAATGAATTTTGAAAAAAAAATGTAAATATTTTTTCTTTAATCGTAAAAATATTTTTTTCACATAGCAGAAGGACAGTGTTTTATACATACTAATTTTCATTATTGTAGAAGATACAGTACTGGAGGAAAAAATGTTGAATATTTCCAAACTTTTACTGCTGTAAGCTGTACTTAAACTCTTAAGGTAACCTGGACTCCTCCTATATTAAATTAACTGATTTTAAGGGGAGGGGATAGTGAATAGTGAAAATTACCAAAAAAAAAAACTTGAATATTAAAAAAGAAGATTGAAATAATCCTTTGATGTCTGAAGAAATTTTTATCCATTACTGTACCTATACCCCTAAGTGACTTTTACCGCCTTTAGAGATTCCATTTTAAATGGTCAGTGCTGGAGTTATTAATTCAGTGTAAAAGTTTGAAATCTCTTCTCTGCATGTACATTTTTCTCGAGTATGTGTAAACTAAAAGTTTAATACCTCATACATTATTAGAGATACAGTATATGCATGAAAATTTTACAGCACATTCGGAAAGGCTCATGAAAAAGATTTATTGGGTAGAATTTTGGTACTTGCAATATATAGAGAGTTATGTCTTGCATTTTATATATATATATATATATATATATATATATATATATATATATATATATATATGCCTATAAATATGTTATTCAGTTAAAAATACTTCCATATGAATATTGCAATGCTGCCTATACAATTTGTAGAACAATTCCATGTGATAATTTTGATGTCAGAAACTTTAGTCTACCTTAAAAATTATGACACATTAAATGTCAGACAAGCCACTGCATTACACTACGAGGGGGTCATAAACATACACCTAAAATATATTTTTCTCAAAATTTTGACACTGCGTAAATATAGCATTTAAAGCATATATGTCTTAATAAAACAATTGATTACTCATCGGAGCTTTTGTTCACTGATTTTAATGTTTTGAAAATTAAACAGATTTATTAAATTGCCTTATTAATCTTCATACATAAAAATCGTAATAAATTCAAATTGTATCATCATAAATATGGAACTAAAAGATCCGATTTTATACGACTAGAGGAACCAAAGTGTTTCACAAGCACAGCTCTGAGCCATGGTACCTACTTTGGTCCAACGTTATACAATAAAATAATTGATAAATACCCAAATTTGGAAAATTTTAGTATCAGAAATTTAAAAAATAGCGTTAGGAATTTACTTTTTAAAGAATGTATATTGGCTTAATATGTATATGTATTTGTATGATTTAAATTGTTAAAATTGAAATTGTATTTTTAAAGTTAATTTATTCCTGTAATTTTTTTTCTCTTGACCCAGTTTGTGTCAAATAATTATCTTAGTGTTTAGATATCTCCCTGAGCACGAGTTTTTACTCCTTCAGGGAAGAACTAAGATTGTATTTTTGTACATGTTATTTTACCAACAAAAACAATAATATATGTTACCCCAAAATATTGCTCGTCAGGATAACTAGCCCCTGGGATCGAACCCTGGTCCTCTCGAATGAAAGGTGAGAATGTTAACTGTTACACTATTAGAGGACTAATAATAATACTAATAATAATAATAATAATAATAATAATAATAATAATAATAATATAATAAATTAATACATTGTAATAAACAACATTTATTTTTGTATTGTTGTTATTATTATTATTATTATTATTATTATTATTATTATTATTATTATTACTATTATTATTATTATTATTATTATTATTATTATTATTATATACAACAGTACTGAAATGACCGGGACCCGGATTTTGATAAAATGTCTTTTTTTTTTCCCTCATGCATTGCTCTCGAGTATTAAAATCCTGAACACGAATTTCTGGTCATAAAAATATTAACTACTAGATTAATAACTATAAAAAAATATTTCATTTTTAATAACAATATTGTTACCTTACGTAAGTTTCATAGTTTTCAGCAACATACGTATGTAGTAAATTATAGAAATGAAAATATAATTTAAAATATTCTTTCTCTGAATCTACTTATATAAAACCCCAAAAGGTTTCACTTTCGTATCATCAATATAGCATTAAAGTGTATAATTAGTAACAATACATAATTGCATTAACTATAATAATATTTCATTTTTAATGGTAATAATATCATCAAACATTCTTACGTTTTGCAGTTCTTAATATCCAATACACAGCTGTACTCAGAAAACTACAGACCAGAGAATAAGACCTGTAAGTCTTGAAGTTTTTATAAGTTATCAAAAAGTTACGAAAATGAAGATCAACATATTGGCATTATGTCAGAGAATCTGAGCCATCTGAACTGTAAATATGTCAGTAATTCCTGCAGGTCATAGCCTTCGAGTATAATTGTTTATTGTAGTGTGTTTTTTGTTTTATTATGAAATGCCATTAGTTCTCAAAACCGACGAAAGATTGATTTTGGAAAACAGGAAAATTATGTAGAAAAACTAACGCTTCATTGAAAGTTACTATTTTTCTGAAAATCCTTGGATGCCAACCTTCAAAATGACGGATCATTCATTAAAATCCGTTCAGCGGTTTCCCATAATTTCCATTACCAATTCAAGTTATGTATATAGATATTGTGCATTTTTCAGTTCATATTTTCTATTTTTAAAGGTTTAGGTCATTTCTTTAAGTTTTAAATCATTTTTGGTCATTGTTTTCGCATTTTACTTCCTTTTCTGGTCCTTCTCTTTATTTATTTACTAGCCGTACCCGTGCGCTCCGCTGCACCCGTTAGAAATAAATATAAATAATTACATAATTGAAATAGGACATTTGATCCAGAGAACATTCGTGTTTGATAGAAGGATAAATCGTTTAATATGTTACTTAATTTAAATTGCATCCAAATAATTAGAATGCGATCATTTTGGTCCAGAGACACTCATTTGGTGCAATTACAATTCCTTTAACATGTTTCTTAATTTTTATTACATGCAACCATAGTTTAATGAAGATTAACATAATTTAGATTTAATGTGTATGTTTTATTTTACTTGTTACAGGTTTCCATTGAGTTATGGTAATAACTTAATTTTAACCCTTGTTTTCTACGTATTCAGTAAATGGCGCTTACCCCACCATGGTTCTGAACCCTTCAAATAACTTAAATTATATTATATAATACTACATATTATATTATATTATATTATATTATATTATATTATATTATATTATATTATATTATATTATATTATATTATATTATATTATATTATATTATATTATATTATATTATATTATATCAGAAATTACTGTAATAACATTATAGCATTATGTCCATCTAGAGAAACTGCACTTTCCAATGGTGAAATAATAATTAATTATATAAATCGGTTAATTTAGCTTCTGATATTACTTCATACAAACACAGAAACATTCTCTGTAGGCTATCTTTCATAGCTTTCGATTGTTGCTGTCCAAGGCCCCTTATAGACGAAGTCATTTGTTTTTTAATTCATTACACGGCCTTAGATGGCAGTTATTTTAATTTTAAAACTCATTTATCTCATTAAATATCAGTCCTATCAAACTTTTTCAAGGAATAAAACTTATCGCAAATTATTTTAAAGAAACTTTTGTTATGTAACATTTTTCACAAAAATCACAAATAATAAGCGAAATATTTCGATTTATTTAATTCAGGCCCCCTTATAACCCCCCTTTTAAATAATGTATTTTGAATGCCATATAGCCTAAAATCTAAGTTACAACGAACTTAATTTATATCCCAATTTTCATCGAAATCCGTTCAGCCGTTATCGCGTGAAAAGGTAACAAACATACAGACAGACAGATAGACAGACAGACATACAAACAAAAATTTAAAAAAGCGATTGTCGGTTTCAGGGTAGTTAATTATATATGTTAGGACCAATTATTTTTGGAAAATCGAAAATTATCAGAAAAATTTCGGCTACAGATTTATTATTGGTATAGATTTTTTTTAATATTAAATTTATTGAAATGATGAAATTATTTAAAATGTATTTTTAATCTAACAAAATAAATGGAAATTTGATCAGTGGCTCGACAATGTACATGTTGAGAATCTGTGTCTTAGCTATACCGGTACCTTATTTTTGTCGCTACAACCAATTCTCCTATTTCCAAGCTTCCCGTAGTAAAAAAAAAAATGCCGCTCGAAAATATACATACATATTGAAAGTAGTTATTTTAGCTACTTCCTGTGGCGGCAAAAGTAGTTTGATTCGTTATTTTCGCAGTCACAGATTTAGTTAATTACAGATTTTCAGAGAGGAATGTTTGGTGTTCAGTTTTCATAGTTTCATTCAGCGACGCCTACAATAAAGCCATCTAAATCTTGCCATTTAAGACAGATAGTATCTGAATTTGGAGGTGATGTTTTCTCTACGGACGGTGGAGTATTATTTTGTAAGTTGTGCGAAACAAAGGTATCAACCGAAAGAAAATTCACTGTTCAGCAACATGTGGGTCGCGATAAACATACTTATATACGGGCAGTGCAATTCGCTGGTAAGAAGAAATCCACGCAACTTTTACTGCAACAAAGTGTATCCATGAAGGAGAATAACTCTTCAGATTTTTACAGAGCCTTTTGTGAAGCTTTTGATACTTCCTGCATTGAAGAAGATCTCACTGTCAGTGATTTAGCACATTTGAAGTATGCGTCAGTTGTGTCAGCGGATGTGAAAACGAGTTTCTCACAGTACAAAAATGTGCTTTCCTATAACAGGCATTCCCTAACTTTAGAGAACCTGCGTAGACTGGTGGTTATTTTAAAACCTACTGCAATATTTCTGAATAAGGTAATATTTTTTATGCTCGACCATGCCGAAATGTAGTAATTATACACCTGGTAGCAGACCTTCAATGCATGTCATTAAAGTACACCTACTCATTAAAGGTCAGGTCTTTCAGCCAATGACGACTCAGGTTACAACTGTTCAGCCAATGACAGGTCAGCTTTCTACCGTTATAAAACCGCAAGTATCGATTATTCTCGGATATGCAATCGAAAGAGAATTAGCGAAAAGTCACGGAGGCTGGAAATCCAATACTGTCGCAGAAGGTTATGTTCTGTTACTATAATAATTAGCGTTAATTGTAAATAATATTCAAATAAATTCAATTTGTCATCTCGTTTTTCAATGTCTAATTTAATTTCAATGTTATCTCTGTAGGTTCTTATGGACTAGCAAGGTCAATGTGAACGTCTGTTCCTCGGAAAAAATCAATACATTCGCGTCTGCCAACATCTCACAACATACGGGACATTGGTCAAGGTCAGATGCAAAGAAAATTAATAATATCAAGCTAGAAATATGGTCGAGCATAAAAAGTCGTATGAAACTCGCCTATAATGGTAATTAAGAAGCTCGTATGAAAATTATGAAACTCGCTTGCGCTCGTTTTTTATAAATATCCATACTCGCTTCTTAATTACCTTCATTATAGGCTCGTTGCATAATGTACTATTATACGTGCTCTTTCCTAGAACGTACAAATTCACGAGTTAAAATTAATATTAGTTTTTAATTTTAGTTCTAACGTTGCAGAACTGAGAACTGTGCTGTACTGCCATACCCTAAAATGAAGACAAACATTTTTAAGGCAATTTTTTAGATCATTTTATATTTTAGGTCATTCTATAGATCATTTTTAAGTAGGCCTAATTTTAGGTCATCAAAATCCGGACTCTGCTAATGACTCAGTTGCATTAATGTCATTATTGTTAATTAGTGTGCACATTTATTTTGTACAGACCAAATCCTTTTTTTATTTCTGTCGTAAATGGACATGTTACGAACTTAATTTTATTAAACTGTAAATTATTTAATTTAAAACTACGAGTTTATAATGATTAATGAGTCATTCACTGCGGCTTAACTGATGAAGTTTGCAGATATAAAACCAGTGATCCAGGGCTCGATACCCTGTAGGGAAAAGAAATTTCATGCCTCGCAATTGGGAGGACTACCGTTTAAGTTACATAATAATAATAATAATAATAATAATAATAATAATAATAATAATAAAAGGTAAATGTAAATGTATCCCCGTAACATGCCATGAAGGCATTTGGGGGGCATGGAGGTAGAGCCCCATGCTTTCCATGACCTCGGCACTAGAATGAGATAGTGTGGTCGGCACCACGCTCTGACCGCCTTTTACTTCCGGGAAAGACCCGGTACTCAATTTTATAGGAGGCTGAGTGAACCTCGGGGCCGTTCTGAAAGTTTGGCAACGAGAAAAAATCCTGTAACCATCTGGGATCGAATCCCGGGCCTTCCAGTCCGTAACCAGCTGCTCTACCAACTGAGCTACCCGGCCGCCAATAATAATAATAATAATAATAATAATAATAATAATAATAATAATAATAATAATAATATAATAATAATAATAATAATAATAATAATAATAATGTGTAGTGAAGCTATCTTGTTTCATTTTTTTGCTTTAGCACAAGAGTCATTCCACTTCAAACCTATCAAGACTTCATATTGCTATCTTCAATTTCTTATTTTTTATTTTTCGGGCATTTTTAACTCTAAAATAAATTTGATCCGTGTATATATATATATTTTTTTTAGAAATCTAATTTCGGCAGGTACTAAATTACGAATTTTTTTAAAAAATTGAAGGGCTTAGTGGAAGAAGGGGGTATCCCTCAAAAGTATGTTTTTGAGATATTTAGCATTTTGTTAGATTCTCTGTAACTTAAGGAAAATAATAAGAATCACAAAGTCTTTTGGGTAATGTGTTAGGTAGGTATTGAACTAACGTTCTGCAAATGTAGAGCATAATATCTTGATTATTATTGTTATTGTAGGAAAATTTCACTTATGATATACTATATTTTACAACAAAGAAAGAAACAAACTTTGAAAGGTATTAATCAAAAGACACTTAAATAAGATTAATTTGTTTGTCTGTTGAGTCAACTGTCCGAAGACAGGTCTGAACCTCATAAGTGATACGAACAAGGCACCACTTATGAGGCAACTAGACCAGGAGGTAATGGGTTATGATCATTGTTTTCTACTTCACATTATCTGATTTCAAATTTAAATAAAAGTTGTGATGAATTGGAGGTATGAACTTTAATATGGACAGTATGTCAGGACGCTAAGCAGCTTTGATGAGCATTCCATCGGGGTGCTTTGGTTTCATAACTGTGCTTGCTATACAGGGTGTTAAAAATATCCAATATGTTAGGAGGTGCTAGTATGCATCAAAACAAGAAAATAATGTCTAATAAAAATCGGTCCTACAACACATACTTTCTGAACACTTCTTCATAGGAGGTAATGGGTTATGATCATTGTTTTCTACTTCACATTATCTGATTTCAAATTTAAATAAAAGTTGTGATGAATTGGAGGTATGAACTTTAATATGGACAGTATGTCAGGACGCTAAGCAGCTTTGATGAGCATTCCATCGGGGTGCTTTGGTTTCATAACTGTGCTTGCTATACAGGGTGTTAAAAATATCCAATATGTTAGGAGGTGCTAGTATGCATCAAAACAAGAAAATAATGTCTAATAAAAATCGGTCCTACAACACATACTTTCTGAACACTTCTTCATAGGAGGTGCCTAATCTAATGTCCACTCATCACAATGCATTTCTCTGCCCTTTGGCGTAAGGAATCACGCACTCTTTGAAATTGATCTGATTCCTTTATGTGTCCCCATAACAAAAGTCTAGGAGATTTAGGTTTGGGGAACGAGCAGGCCAAGGTGTGGGGCTTCCCCGACCATTGCAGTGGTGTGCGTCATCGTGTATGAACCACATCTGTGTCCCCGTAACCAAAAGCCTAGGGGATTTAGGTTTGGGGAACGAGCAGGCCAAGGTGTGGGGCTTCCCGACCATTGCAGTGGTGTGTGTCATCGTGTATGAACCACATCTGTGTCCCCGTAACCAAACGCCTAGGGGATTTAGGTTTGGGGAACGAGCAGGCCAAGGTCTGGGGCTTCCCCGACCATTGCAGTGGTCTTGAAATGTCAACGTCAGGTGTTCACGCACATTGTGGTGAAAATGTGCTGGTGCGCCATCGTGTATGAACCACATCTGTAGTCCTGCTGACATGACACATTCTCCAGCAAGGCAGGCAATGCGTTAATAAGAAAGTACTAAAAGTCTCTGTGGTAGCACATATGGCCCTATTAATCTTTCACCAAGAATGCCTGCCCATACGTTGATTGAGAATGGGTGCTGATGCCTCGTTTCTTCAACTGCATGGGAATTTTCATCAGCCCACACATGCTGATTATGAAAATTCACAACACCATCTTTGCTGAACCCTGCTCATATCCGCAACCAGACTTTTGTTTTCAGTATTCCTTGCGACGTATCATTATTCCATGCCAAAGGTGTCAACTACGGTATGATTTTCTGGTAGTCTGCTGTATTGTAGGGCAGAGAAATGCATTGCCATAAATGGACGTCACATTGAGCACCTCTTATGAACAAGTGTGTGTTGTAGAACCCATGTTTATTAGACATTATTTTCTTATTTTGATGCATACTATCGCCTCCTAAAATAGTGGATACTTTTTAACACCCTGTATTTGGTGGCTTTTCTTTTCCTGTATGTTAGTGAACACTTTAGCAGACATTACTTTGTCTGTGCGTGTTATATATTCTTGTCCACTGTTTCGTGCCTTCTGTCTGCTGTTGTCTTTCCATTTTATGGATTTCTTTTCCTCTTTTTGCTATTATTTGTCTTATTTTCACCATTTCGTCACTTACAAAAACATTAGTACGGTCAACATCCGCCATGTTGCTTGGAAACTTATTGTATCAAAGCAGTATTCTCCCATTGGTCAGTTAGGTAAACAGCTGACCAATCAGAACGAAGGTTTCAAGGAACTGTGGGATACCTCCTTATTCCATTCAGAATTTTGATACAACTTACAAAGCCCTTTCATATATTCATATTTACTTCAAAATGGGACTATCCCTTACTTAAATAGCACATTAAACTAACAGTAGATGGACTCAGCTTTCATAATATGGATATAATTCATTTTTTACCAAAATGTGGGATACCCCCTTATTCCACTAACCCCTTCAATTGTTTGTACCAATTTCTCTGATCTATCTCCAGTTACAACCATTCATACAGTATAGTCTTGGGCCCAGATGAAAGGTGAAAATCCCAGTGAAATATTGAGATATTCTACATATCAGGATTTGTGGCTTATCCATTTCTTTCACGGGTCACTCAGTAATTTCAGAAAAGATCTATATTTTTAGGTTATTGACATTATAAACGAACCTGATGAG
This sequence comes from Periplaneta americana, assembly GCF_040183065.1. Lineage (NCBI taxonomy): Eukaryota > Metazoa > Arthropoda > Insecta > Blattodea > Blattidae > Periplaneta > Periplaneta americana. The sequence goes on along the minus strand of NC_091120.1, from coordinate 184,397,055 downwards.
CAGAGACCGGAAGTTTAGACATTATGAATCATTAAAATAGGCAGGCAAAAAGGCATCATAAATAGCTAAAATAGGCAGGCAAAAAAGGCATTATAAATAGCTCAAATAGGCAGGCAAAAAGGCATTATAAATAGCTCAAATAGGCAGGCAAAAAGGCATTATAAATAGCTCAAATAGGCAGGCAAAAAGGCATCATAAATAGCTAAAATAGGCAGGCAAAAAGGCATCATAAATAGCTAAAATAGGCAGGCAAAAAGGCATCATAAATAGCTAAAATAGGCAGGCAAAAAGGCATCATAAATAGCTAAAATAGGCAGGCAAAAAGGCATTATAAATAGCTAAAATAGACAGGCAAAAAGGCATCATAAATAGCTAAAATAGGCAGGCAAAAAGGCATTATAAATAGCTCAAATAGACAGGCAAAAAGGCATCATAAATAGCTAAAATAGGCAGGCAAAAAAGGCATTATAAATAGCTAAAATAGACAGGCAAAAAGGCATCATAAATAGCTAAAATAGGCAGGCAAAAGAGGCATTATAAATAGCTAAAATAGACAGGCAAAAAGGCATCATAAATAGCTAAAATAGGCAGACAAAAAGGCATTACAAATAGCTAAAATACGCAATAAAAGGCAATTGAGGGGCTGGGTGCAAGAAGGATATTTTAGAGGATGTGCCCTTTTTAAGTAAAAAGCTTTATTTTATTCTCTGATCTGTTACGCATATGATCACCAAGTTGTAGTTCAATACTGTGATCATAGAGGTCAGTAGTACCCAAAATGTAAAGACGTGCATAGGTAACATGACGGTTTGGATTTTCAACATCAATTTTCACAAAACTTGCATTTGAGAGAAGTGCCTTTTTTGCACCCAAGCCTTCAATTACAAAAACCTTGCACTAGACCCACAACTTTGCACTTTCCACAAAAGGATTTCGGCAGCAAGAAAAGGTTTACATAAGTCGAATGCAAATTGATATTTTCGACTCGATGTTGCAATTACTGTTGAAAGAAAAAAAAATCTTCTTCCCAGTAGCCTTGGAAAGTGCATTTTTGTGTTTGGTTGTACTGATATGTTGCGACATGAAATATTTAGCTAGCTACAACAACGTCGCAATGAAAACTGAAAGAAAAATAACCGTTAAAAAATGACGTTAGACCCACACTCATTGTTGCCTTGTCAAATAAACACAAGCGATAATTAAAACGCTTACTGTTATACATTTTTGCACGGCAGCACTCACTGTTGCTAAGAGAATATGAACTGACTGAAAGACAATAATATACATTCGGTGAAGTCACTTTCATTGTAGCGCTTATAGAAATAAATTAAAATATACCTGTAGGCAATTTTTAATAATAAATATATAAATAATACATAAATAATCAAATAAAGGCAAAAAAAGCAATTATTTTGTAAATTAGGCATTTATATTAAAAAAGGCAGAAAAGGACAACATAAAACTGTGACGTTTCAATCACAAAGGTATAATTCGTACAAATTTACTTTCAAAATGAAGATGGATTTAACACATTTAAAAAGGCATTCTGCCAAAGTTCCTGTCTCTGATGATGAGTATTTATTAATTATAAAAATATATACTTATTTTAATGTATGCTACTACAGTGCAAGTATCACATACCCGCCAGCAGCCACGGTTGCCCTAGGTAACGGATAAGAGACGCTAGCCCGACGGTGCCTGATCTCTGCCCTACAAGGAAAAGGAGATACACGACCTTACGTAGGCACAGAGCATATGACCCTTGGTGCTGTTATGTTTATAATAGTGTTGCTTTAATATTTACAGTATTAAGTTCATTCATTATTCACTAACCAGTTTTCTTTATCTGAAAGTTGCCTAGCAACCAATTACAGGAGATCCACATTAACGGCCCTGTTTGTGAAAGAGCTTTCTGACGCGTCTATGACACATTTGTTCCCTTTATTTATTTTCACGTTTTAACGCTCCTCACTTTTCTAGTGGAGGGCGTGGTGTGTAATGGAATACTTTCGTAGTTTATTGCCGGTTATTATCTTTCTCATTCTCTAAATTGAGCGATCAATATTCATATTAGATTTTCATTTTATTATAAATGTCACTTCAGTTGAGTCATTCATAATTTTATTGCGTCATAGCTTATGAAAATAGCATTGAATTATTATTATTATTATTATTATTATTATTATTATTATTATTATTATTATTATTATTATTATTCAGAAACACATTTCATGATGCGAAGTGGAAGCAGGCTCCGCATCTAGATGCGCGGCGGAAGAGTTCTTAAGGACCAACGGCGACATCGGAGATCTAATTACTAGATACTGCGTAAGGGAAGGTACCCTGAAATAAAACCATGCAGGTTGGAATGCTGAAAGGTGGCAACCCCACCGTCCAACTATATCTGCACAGCCCTCGTAAGGCGGTCAGATGAAATCTCAATTACTGGTAAGCTACAGAATAATGGACCCCGATTAGTAATAGGAAACAATATCATAGAACAGGTAAATAAATTTAAATTTTTGGGTGTTACCTTATCTTATAAAGGAGACTATGATCAAAAAGAAAAAATAGAAAAATTTAATTACATAAATGGAACAATAAGAAGAACCCTGAAATCAAAAGCTAGAAAAGATACATTGTTAAAATTTTATAAGGTGATGTCAGTGCCCAGTTTACTATATGGAAGCGAAACATGGGTTATGAAAAAGAGAGATGCCTCTAGATTACAAACAAATCAGATGAAATTTTTGAGAAGCGTAGCAGGTTACAGGAAAATAGAACATAAAAGAAACGAAGAAATAAGAGAAGAACTTGAGATATATGAATTAAACAACAAAATAGAAGAATATAGAAATACATGGATGTCTCACATTTCAAGGATGCAGGAGGACAGGATACCATATAAGTTTTGGAAATATAAACCTCGGGGAAGAAGGGATATTGGAAGACCAGCCAAAAGATGGATGGACCAATTTCAGTAGCTGCTACAGGAATCAATTTCCTAATGCATGAAGGATGATGATGATGATGATGATGATGACATTTCATTTTATGTCAAAAATAAGATCAATTCCGCCCAACATGTTTTACTAAAGGGAAATCTACAACTACTAATTTAGTTTCCTATCTCAATCTCATTATGCCTGCAGTTGAAACTCAAGGTTAAATTGACTCAATTTATTTTGATTTTAGCAAAGTATTTGATGTAGTTCCTCACAAAATTGTATTAAATAAATTAAGTAATTTTGGTCTCTCCACTAGCTACGTGAATTGGTTTGAAAATTATTTAACAGAGAGACAATCTTGTGTTCGACTAGGTAATTCTCTCTCGGCTCCATTTAATAATTTATGTGGAGTTCCTCGAGGGTCTACTTTGGGGCCTCTCTTATTTTTATTATTTATAAATGACATAAATAAAAGAATAAGTTCTAGCTGCCTTTTATTTGCGGATGACCTCAAAATCTTTCGTAATATTAAGAGTTTGGCTGATTGTCAAAGTCTTCAAAATGATATTAATTCAACTGCACTATGACCTGTTGAAAATGCAATGAAAATTAATCAGTCCAAAACTTTGTCATTTGCTTCTCACGGAAAACTACTTCCCTAAAATTTAATTATTTTCTTAATAATGTTATAATTACTAGAAAAAGATTGTATTAGAGATCTTGGTGACTTACTTGATTTTGAATTATATTTCCATGATCACGTGCAATATATTTATACCCATTCATTAAGAATGCTTGGTCTAATTATATCTATAACTTATTCTTTTTCCACTCCTATATGACTATTAATTTTATACTATACGTTGGTCAGATCCAAGCTTGAATATGCATCCGTAGTATTCAACTCCATCACTTCCACTGACTCTGCTAAATTGGGGAATATTCAAAGAAAATTTATTTCCTTGTGTTCTTATAGATTTTTACCTAATTCTGATTATTATAAATATGAGATTAACTGCAAATATTTCATTTGCTTTAGTTTATTTGCCAGATGTCAAGATCTTGATTATTTTTTTTTTTTGTGAAGTAATTAAGGATATATTGACTGTGAATTATTCTTAAGCAATATCAGTCTTCGTATTCCTGCTAAGGGTTTAAGATTTCATAATTTTTTTACACTAGAAATTCTAAATCTCTCTCTCTCTCTCCGTTCTGCAGATGTATAAAATATGCTAATTTGCATGGATTGAACTTGGATTCATTTAATGTGTAGTATATACATTTTGGAGTTTTATGTCTTTTGTTTAGATATGTATTATAATATTATCGTTACCGTATCTTTTATATCATTTGTATTATATTCATTTATATGATTCCACCCTCTGATTTTCAATTATTTCTAATTGTCATAATTTTAATAATTATTTCTATGTACTTTTATTGTATTTCTATCATATTATTAATGTTCTTGTAATGATATTGTCATGTGCTGAACTATTATTGGCCCCTGGCTGTTTTACAGCACATTAAATATTAGTAAATAAATAAATTAATAAATTGTTATTATTATTTTATTATTATTATTGTTGTTGTTAATATTATTATTATTATTATTATTATTATTATTATTAATATACAGATTATATTATTATATAGCGAAATTTATAAACTTGTACTTGCTATTTGGAAAAAGGAAATTGTACCAGAATAATGGAAGGAGTCCATAATTGTACCTATTTTTAAAAAGGGGGACAAAACCAACTGTGGTAACTTTCGCCGTATAGATCAGTTTCTATCTGATGCTTTTCCAATTCACTGCGGGCTAAAGCAAGGAAATGCACTATCACCTTTACTTTTTAACTTCGCGCTAGAATATGCCATTAGGAAAGTTCAGGATAACAGGCAGGGTTTGGAATTGAACGGGTTACATCAGCTTCTTGTCTATGCGGATGACGTGAATATGTTAGGAGAAAATACACAAACGATTAGGGAAAACACGGAAATTTTACTTGAAGCAAGTAGAGCGATCGGTTTGGAAGTAAATCTCGAAAAGACAAAGTATATGATTATGTCTCGTGACCAGAATATTGTACCAAATGGAAATATAAAAATTGGAGATTTATCCTTCGAAGAGGTGGAAAAATTCAAATATCTTGGAGCAAAAGTAACAAATGTAAATGGCACTCGGGAGGAAATTAAACGCAGAATAAATATGGGAAATGCGTGTTATTATTCGGTTGAGAAGCTCTTATCATCCAGTCTGCTGTCCAAAAATCTGAAGGTTAGAATTTATAAAACAGTTATATTACCGGTTGTTCTGTATGGTTGTGAAACTTGTACTCTCACTCTGAGAGAGGAACATAGGTTCAGGGTGTTTGAGAATAAGTTGCTTAGGAAAATATTTGGGGCTAAGAGGGATGAAGTTACAGGAGAATGGAGAAAGTTACACAACACAGAACTGCACGCATTGTATTCTTCACCTGACATAATTAGGAACATTAAATCCAGACGTTTGAGATGGGCAGGGCATGTAGCACGTATGGGCGAATCCAGAAATGCATATAGAGTGTTAGTTGGGAGACCGGAGGGAAAAAGACCTTTAGGGAGGCCGAGACATAGATGGGAGGATAATATTAAAATGGATTTGAGGCAGGTGGGTTATGATGATAGAGACTGGATTAATCTTGCACAGGATAGGGACCGCTGGCGGGCTTATGTGAGGGCGGCAATGAACCTTCGGGTTCCTTAAAAGCCATTTGTAAGTAAGTAAGTAATATTATACAGATGTTATATGCATTTTATCCCCTACAGTTCAAAGTAAACCGGCAATCTTCTTAACTGTGTACGGAGTATATCAGGCAAGAAAAGACGACAGCGTAGTTAACTCTCAATATAACAACATTGGAAGTATAGGTGAGAGTGAAAAGAAAATAATTTCCTCACCCAACACGTAATTAACCTTCACACGGACGTCAAAGAAAAATTGGATAGGATTTTGAACGTCGAAAAACTAACTGAGGGAGATGAGTTTCCATTCCTGCTGCTGCTGCTGCTGCTCCTGCTGAAAACAAAAATTAGTTTCCCGGTACTTCGCTGGTGCACGTCCCCGAGTCAGTTGTCATAGTGACAGGGGTGTCCAAGACCTACATTCTTACTATCCATGAATGTTTTTCAGTTTCTTGTTCTTAAAAAACGTCTGTTATTACTAAAGAAACTGTCGTTCCAGTAGTTTTTTGTGGCCAGTCACGACTAAGTTTTCTGGTATTTATCGCGGAAGGTCCGAGGTTCAATTCCGAATGAATTTTTTAGTTGGTTATTTCACGACGCTGTATCAACTACTAAGTTATTTAGCTTCAATGAAATTGGTGATAGCGAGATGGTATTTGACGAGATAAGGCTGAGAATTCGCCATAGATTACAGTTGGGGAAAACCTCGGAAAAAACCCAACCAGGTAATCAGCCCAAGCGGGGATCGAACTCGCGCCCTAACACAACTTTAAACCGGCTGGCAAGCGCCTTAACCGACTAATCCACGCCGGTGGCTAATTCCGAATGATACTTGGAAGAGAAAAAGTATGGGATTAATGTCATTTTAGATATTTTGTTCCTCTTACGATTTTTATTCCATCATTGCTCTAATGTCTCCACCTGTTTAAAGGCTGATCCGTAACTAAAGTCATTAATTTTAGGCGGGTTTTCTTTGAGATATTTCAAACAAAAAAGAAGTTGAATAAAATTTTGCACGTTTTTGTTTCCTTTCCGAACTAAAAATTGTTTTATATGAAACATTTCATAGCGTGTTTGAAGAAAACCATTGATCTAATTTCTAATATGCTTGGTCAATTTAAGAGAGCAGTGTATTATGATAGCAAATGATTGAAATATTTGTAGCTTTGTCCATTAAATGTGCAGAAATTTTATGCAAACAAATGCAACTTTTCCTTCTTCAAAGGAATTTTGCAATATTATATTTGTTGGGGTCAAATGTCTGCACAGTTAAAGGACAAAACTTTTAAATTGACTGAGCATATTGAGAATTCAGTGGCCGGGAGGAAACAGATCTTAAGCAAAAATTTTATACTTTTCAGGAGAGCAATAGAAAGATTGAAATTGGTGTCCATTATGGAGTTTTTTAATTAAGTGGTTTTCCCTCGATATTTGTTTATATTTCTTCTAAAATAGGTAATGTTGCTCATTTAACAATTTTCTTGATTATTTCCAAAAATATCCGCACTTAAGCCCTTTTAAGACTAGAACCCAAACTGAGTAGAAGGGACTATTTAAACGTAAGACCTTTTTCATGTCAAAATAAATGAGAAATGTAAATTATTAAGAATGCAAACTGAGTCTTAAACAATTATAGGACTGTTTACGTTGGTGCCAAAAGTTTTAAAACGAAAGGGCATTAGTATGTGATAAAATGGCTAAAATACAAGTTAGACCTGTTTAATAGGGAAGCATAGAAAGTAAGCATGTGATGGTTTGTAAGGAATAAAGTATTAAATATTCTTAAGTCCTTTATTCTGTGTGATGGTTTGTAAGGAATAAAATGTTAAATATTCTTAAGTCCTTTATTCTGTGTGTGTTCTATTCAAAAAGTACTAAGGATATTTGGTAACGCTGTATAAATCCAGTCAGGAATCTTATTTGACTTTAAAGGGAGAGGATGGTATTTTTTAAAACTTTTTTCCTATTTGGTGTAAAATATTAATTTTTTGAATGTAGAGAGTTCATAGCTGTAGCAACTCAACCAAATATAAATATTTTGAAAAAAAATTGAGGGCCCAGATTTGAAAAAAAAAATATAGCCAATGTAGGATTTTACTAAAACCGATATATCTGAAGCATTTTAAAACACAGATTCAAACTTTTTTTGCAATGTACTTGCAAAAGCATGCTCTACAAACTACCTGTAACAGAATTTTGATATTAGTCCCTACGTTTGTAAAATACACAATTAAAATTTAATAACACTTTTTTTATTTCCTTTTTCGCAAACAACCGGACATATTTTAAAAATGAAATCAATTAACAAAATTCTGTTACAGAGGAAAGTTTCCTAGCAGTCTAAACAAATGTATGTTCTAAATTTTATGCATGTATCTTTAATAGTTCAGAAATTATATCCATTTTTGTCTGGCAGTGTAGCAAAAAAATGAAGTTACCGGAAACAACGATAAAGGGGGCATGTGATTTAAGAATCCATAGCACAGGAAGTTAAAAAAATGGCGTCTCAGCATCCGATAAGGGCACAAATACCCACAAAATGTTATGCAATGCATTCCACACAAATCAAAGAGTATTTTAAAGATTTTTTTTATTTTATTTACCGGAAACAACAATAAAAGAGGACGTGTGATTTTAAAATCCATAGCGCAGGAAGTTTAAAAATGGCATCTCAGCATCCGATAAGGGCACAAATACCCAGAAAATGTTATGCAATGCATTCACATAAATCAAAGGGTATTTTAATTTTTTTTTTTTTTTTTGAAAATTTAATTTACCGGAAACAACAATAAAAGGGGACGTGTGATTTTAAAATCCATAGCGCAGGAAGTTTAAAAATGGCGTCTCAACATCCGCTAAGGACGCGAATACCCACAAAATGTTATGCAATGCATTCCACAAAAATCAAAGGGTATTTTAAAGATTTTTTTTTAAATTTAATTTACCGGAAACAACAATAAAAGGGGACGTATGATTTTAAATCCATAGCGCAGGAAGTTTAAAAATGGCGTCTCAACATCCGCTAAGGACACGAATACCCACAAAATGTTATGCAATGCATTCCACAAAAATCAAAGGGTATTTTAAAGATTTTTTTAAATTTAATTTACCGGAAACAACAATAAAAGGGGACGTATGATTTTAAAATCCATAGCGCAGGAAGTTTAAAAATGGCGTCTCAACATCCGCTAAGGACGCGAATACCCACAAAATGTTATGCAATGCATTCCACACATATCACAGAGTATTCTAAAGAAAAAAATTTCGAAAATTTACTCATTTTTTTTCACCAAAAAATATCGTCCTCTCCCCTTAACCGTTTTACCAGATTGTAGAGAATTGGTTCCGCTTTCCGAATATATAAAAATCTCATTTTCACAAAAAAAAAAAAAAGAAAAAAGAAAGCTGACTTAAGACCTTTTCCCTCCCGGACACAGAATTAAAACAATGGCTTCCTCAAAACACGCTACGAAATGTTTCATATAAAACCTTTTTATATCGGAAAGGAAGCAAAAACGAGTAAAATTATATTAAACCTTTTTGTTTATAATATCTCAAAGAATAACCCCCTGAAATTAATGACATTACTTACTGTTCACCTGTATGATTCAAGCATTTCTGATTAGGTTCTGTTATTAAAAAGGAATATTAAACATGAAGCACTAATAATTATCTACAGCAGTATAGTAAAACTCGTTAACTTACGATATCTAACCTCTTTTCCCCACTCGGAACAGTGGCTCAGAACGAGAGAGAGAGAGGTTAATGCTACAAGTATACGTCATAGAACGAGCATCAATGTTAACTTATAGCGTATAATAAATAATAATTTTATTCAATGCGAGAGTCCTTAGCAGAAATAGTTAATACAGTTATTTGGCTTTGTATATTTTTAAATTAATAATTTTTCATTTACAGGCAAATACCTGTACTGTAATTTCCTGTTTTAACTTGTTATTTCACTTGAAAAAATAATAACCGCAAGGGAAATGTTGTTGCATTTAATATGCCTCTATAAACACCACAACATTTATCTAGGTATAATGTTTGAAATATAGTCGTATGTGTCTGAATTACACAGTGTGTGAACGATATGTACAGCCAAATATGTTGGTAACCGAGCAGTTTGGCTTCAGGAAGGTAAAAGGTACGAGCGATGCAATTGGACTACTATGAAAAATCAATAAAAGATACCTCGAGAACAATAAAGAAGTGTATATAATATTTGTAGATTTAGAAAAGGCGTTTGATAGAGTGGATTGGAACAAATTGATGGGGATCCTGAAGAAAATTGATGTGGATTGGAAAGAGAGGCGGCTTTCCAGTAATCTTCATATGAAACAACGAGTCAAAGTGAGGATAGAATAAGAAATGTCAGAAGGAAGTGAAATAGGGAGAGGAGTACGTCAAGGATGCCCTTTATCATCTATCCTGTTGTCGGCCTGGTTGGCATAGTTGATATAGCGCTGGCCTTCTATACCTGAGGTTGCTGGTTCGATCCCGGACCAGGTCGATGGCATTTAAATGTGCTTAAATGCGACAGACTCATGTCAGTAGATTTATTGGCATGTAAAAGAACTCCTGCGGGACAAAAATTCCGGCACACCAGTGACGCTGATATAACCTAGGCAGTTACGAGCGTCGTCAAATAAAACATAACATTTAACATTCTATGCCCTTGAATATCTACTTGGAGGATTTAATGAAGAACTGTTTTCAGAACACGGGAGGAGTGATAGTATGAGGAAGAAGAATAAAATGCATACGATTTGCTGATAATACGACTTTGTTAACAGGAGAGGATACGATAGTAAGGGATATGCTGCTGGAGCTAAATAACAGCTGTAAACAGTATGAAATGAATATAAATGCAAACAAGACGGAGACCATGTTTGTCGGAAGGAAAATAAAGAAGGTGAACGTGCGAACTCGAAATGAGGCAGTAGAGCAAGTGGACAGCTTCAAATACTTGGGGTCTACTATAAGCAGTAACATGAGCTGCTGCCAGGAAGACAAAAGGAGGATAGCAATGGCAAAGGAAGCTTTTAACAGAAGAAGGAGCATCTTTTGCGGACGTCTAGAAAAAGAACTGAGGAAGAGAATAGTGCAGTACCTTGCATTGAGTGTGGCATTGTATGATGCAGAAACTTAAAAACATTACGACGAAGTGAAGAGAAGCGACTAGAAGCTTTTCAAATGTGGATATGGAGAAGAATGGGGCGTGTGAAATGGACAGACAGAATAAGAAATGAAGTTGTGTTGGAAAGAGTGAGTGAAGAAAGAATGATGCTCAAACTGATCAGGAAGAGAAAAAGGAATTGGTTGAGTCAGTGCCTGAGAAGAAACTGTCTATTGAAGAATACGCTAAAAGGAATAGTGAACGGGAGAAGAGTTGGGGGCTGAAGAAGTTATCGGATGATAGACGACATTAAGATATGTGGATCATATGCGGAGACAAAGAGGAATGCAGTCCCTACCATCATTTTCCACCTCACTCAAATCCTTTTTAATATTATCCTTCCATCTACATCTCGGCCTCCCTAAAGGTCTTTTTCTTAAAGCTTTTTCGCTAACAATCTCTATGCATTTCTGGATTAACCCACATGTGCTACATGCCCTGCCCAAACGTCTGGATTTAATGTTTTTAATTATGTCAGGTCAAGAATACAATGCGTGCAAATGTGTGTTGTGTAACTTTCTTCATTCTCCTGTAACTTCATCACTCTTAACCCCAAATATTTTCCTAAGCACCTTATTCTCGAACACCCTTTTCTTCTGTTCCTCTCTCAAAGTGAGAGTCCAAGTTTCACAACGATACAGAACAACCGGGTGATCAAAATAAAACTCGCCTGGAAAATCTGTAATATTTACATTTATATATATATATATATATATATATATATATATATATATATATATATATTTGTAGTTATAAGACTGTTTAAGACTGACCTTTGTTAATGAACATCACAGAAGATGCATCGAAATCACGGTTTCTTGCATTGTCAGGGTCGTTTCCTGTCAGTCTTATACATATAAATTCATATATTTCATATATATTTTCCGCGGGCTAGTTTTATTTTGCCCACCCCTTATAACTGTTTTATAAATTCTAACTTTCAGTTTTTTTTTTTTTTTTTTTTTTTTTTTTTTTTTTGAATGGTTTACCAAAACTTCTCAACCGAATAATAGCACGCATTTCCCATTTCCCATATTTATTCTGCGTTTAATTTCCTCTCTAGTGTCATTCATATTTGTTACTTTTGTTCGAAGGTATTTTAATTTTTCCACCTTTCGAAAGGATAAATTTTCAATTTTTATATTTCCTTTTATAAAATGCTTTCTCTAAATCGGAAGATAATGCGTTTCAAAGTTATTAGCACGAAATTAAACTTGAACTCTGTATGAATAAGTAAATGAAATTACAGAAAATTTAGGCATTCGCGTATGAAAATGAGAGGATGAGTGGTAAATGCATCGACTCCACCCAAAGCAAATGGATTCCACTGAAGTGGATTTCCTTCGCTATGATGCTCTTCATAAAAAGTTTTAAGATGGGGGATGATAATGTGGAACGTGTTCACAATGAATGCATGCGTGAATAGAGGTGGAGAAAGGAGCCCGGGAATTAATTAGCCTTCCACCTGTACAGTGTGGTCAGCCTCCGGTTTGAACAGAAGCATTCCCCTCATTGCCGGTCCACTAACCGTTCTCTATTCTCAGAAAAAATTTAAAAAAATTCTCATCTAACTTTATCTCACGAAATTATAAATATTTTACGAAGATCTTCCCTTGTTTACTTCCAAATGCATTGACTCTAATGCAATTAATGTGTAATGTATGAAATGTCCTCCAGTTACCGAATGCAGGTGATTTCGTTACCAGTGCATTGTGAGATGCTTGCCAGAAGAAAGGCAAGGTCAACTCTACTCTATGTATAAGCTATCGATAGTCACTTGTCTTTCCGAAAGAGGTTAATGCAATAAGGGAAATTAGTTTGGTGGTACACCTGTGCCAGTAATAATCTTTGACGCACTCGGTCTGTCAACCTATATCATATCATATATCATATCATATCATATCATATCATATCATATCATATCATATCATATCATATATCATATCATACATCATATCATATCATATCAATAATAATAGTTTTTATTTTGCCCTGGCAGAGTTAAGGCCATCAGGCCTTCTCTTCCACTCAACGAGGATCAAATCACATACAGAAAAATACATACCGGTATACAAATATTAACTTAAAAATAATAATGAACATAATAAAGTAAAAAAGAGAGATTCAATACATATACACAATCAGTATTAACTTTAAAATAATAATCATAAAACTATATATATAATAAAAATAAAAAAGAGACTGAATACATAATCACAAAGAGGAAAATACATTCTAGTATACAAGTATTAACTTAAAAAAAAAGAATTAATACATAGGAATATAATCTCACAACTAAAGGAATAGTACAATTAGTATGATCAGCTCAGCACGTGTTACATTCAGACAATGACAATTACCATTACCTAGATATTAGTGTTAATGAAAAAATGAAGTAATGACTGTGTAAAATAATAATAATAATAATAATAATAATAATAATAATAAATAAAAATTATAAATAAAAATTATACTTAAAAAAACTAATTCTGTACATTTAAATATTTCTAAACAACCTAATTTTAAACAACTGAGGACTAAGACTACCCTTGATTTTCAGCGGTAATATCATATCATTCATTATATTATATCATATATCATATATTAGGGTGACCACATTCACGTCGATAAAAAAGAGGACACAAAGATTAAAAAAGAAGGACATTGTTCGAAAAAAGAGGACAGAAAATATGTAATTAGATTTAGGCTTAAGCCTATATTATACTTTAAATTACGTCAATATGTATTTTATTGCAAAATATTTACAGTACAGATTTAGGCTTATATCATACTTAAAAGTATGTTAATACCTATTTATTACAAAATAATTATGAGAAACTTAGTAATAATGATTTTACTGTTAGCCACATATGAAAGTCAAGGGAACTATAATTGAAGCGTCGGCTGGAACAACGTTATAAGTTACATTTGTTAAAATTTACAGGAGCTGCAAAAATGTATACGCGTACAACGTTGTTCTTATGAGGGTAGCAAACTTCTGAGTGGACAAATTTCACGTACTGCATTGATGGACAGTTGCAAGCCAAGGAGTATAGCAAGATAACATGACATACAACATTATTACACGGAAACACGCCGAATGAAAATTTTGTAACTTACAACGTTGTTCCAGCCGACGCTTCAATTATTAAAGACATGAAATATTTAAATTTATTCGCACCTCGATCTCTCGATTTACTAGCTACCTATGATCAACAACCATAACAAGGAGGAGCAAAGAGAGTTATGATCGTTGGCAAAGAGTATATTCCGTCGATGCTGCTGCTACCTACAGGCAAATTCTTGAAAAGGGCGTCAAATCAGATAATTTCAAAATATCAGGCATACAAGTTATGCATTTACAGTGCATTGTTTGTCATAATCTGTGTAGCTTATGCACTGGGCTACTCGTAGCCAAACCTTGATAGAAGAGATGTTAATTTTTAAACCAGTACAAACATAACCATATCTGATCTGGAAGTGGAGCGTGTCGCCAACATATTAGCGTGCTTGACTGTGAGTCAGAGAGCTTCCAGATCGAATTTCGAGGTTAGTTTTATCGGTTAATATTTGTATTATTCCACAACATTTATGTCCTTGCTCTAGATGAAGTTCGAACCCGGGATCCTATATCCTCCGCTGCGTCAAAGCCATAAAATAACAGAGAATTTTCGCACCCTCGTCGCCCGCTAAACGGCTAACGCTATGTTCACGTCAGTAGTGACGTATTTGTTGACGTATGGTTACGTTCGTAAAACTTCGGAAACAATCGTTAGGGATCGGTGAACGTATTCCTTTAACGCAGTGGTTCCCAAACTTTTTGAAGGTGCGACCCAATTTTGGGCGAGACTTTTATTGTGACCCCCTCCCCGACTGTTGTACCATACCATACCATACCGTACCGGTACTTAATCCTATTCGAAAAATGCAAATCCCTGTAAATCGAAAAAAAAAAAAAACGAATTTTACTGAAAACCAGTCCATATCGCCCAAAGAAATAACAAAATAGAAATGTATTATGATGCACTGACACGAAACAGTAGATAAACAAATTTATACTTACAACAACAAATGGCTTTTAAGGAACCAAAAGGTTCATTGCCGCCCTCACATAAGCCCGCCATCGGTCCCTATCCTGGGCAAAATTAATCCAGTCTCTATCATCATATCCCACCTGCCTCAAATCCATTTTAATATTATCCTTCCATCTACGTCTCGGCCTCCCCAAAGGTCTTTTTCCCTCCGGCCTCCCAACTAACACTCTAAGTATATGCATTTCTGGATTCGCCCATACATGCTACATGCCCTGCCCATCTCAAACGTCTGGATTTCATGTTCCTAATTATGTCAGATGAAGAATACAATGCGTGCAGTTCTGCGTCGTGTAACTTTCTCCATTCTCCTGTATCTTTATCCCTCTTAGCCCCAAATATTTTCCTAAAAACCTTATTCTCAAACATCCTTAATCTCTGTTCCTCTCTCAAAGTGAGAGTCCAAGTTTCACAACCATACAGAAGAACCTGTAATGTAACTTTTTTATAAATTCTAAGTTTCAGATTTTTGGACAGCAGACTGGATGACAAAAGCTTCTCAACCGAATAATAACAGGCATTTCCCAAATTTATTCTGCGTTTAATTTCCTCCCGAGTGTCATTTATATTTGTTACTGTTGGTGCAAGATTTTTTAATTTATCCGCCACTCCGGAAAAAACTCGAACTAGGTAACTTGTCCCAATCAGGATTTGAACCCGGTTCCGCTTATTTTAGGGTTAGACGCGCTAACCGTTACTTCACAACGGTGAACCAAAAAAAAAGTTCAATATAAATCGAAAATGATGTTTGCTCTGTTCCCAACAAACTCATAAAGGAACTTGATTTCTAGTCGTTATCACTTGACAAAGAGAAATTTGATTCATTTCACTCTAATAAGTAAATTATGGAAAATTTAGCTACGTATTGTACAAAAAATACTGAGATTATTTTTGCAGCCATGCACAATTTTAAACAACAACTTTCCGAGTAGAGTACTCAAAACAATTAGAATAGTCATGGATGAATACCGAATCAGTTCTATATAGTTGCGTTCAACTCGCTGGAATTCCAAAAGAATATAAAAAAATTCACTGAAATATATACCTACTGATGGAATGTTGGTTCAAAAGAATGCAAAAATACCTCGAGCGTAAAAAAAAAAAAAATCTTAAATTTTATGCAACAATGATTGCAATCTCGCATATATGCACAATAACTTTCTCATTCTTGTCGCAAGAAGTCTCCATGGACTTCAAAATGATATTACTGTCTGTGTATGGAATGAAGAGTCCGATTTGAGAACCTACAGTCTGAAAAACAGACACATTTTTCGTGTTAACTATTATATTCTATTTCATAGAAACAATTATTTTAATTTTCATGTTTAACATTGTTTATTCATACAAATTAAATGGTCCACACCTGTGGAGTAACGGTCAGCGCGTCTGGCCGCGAAACCAGGTGGCCCGGGTTCGAATCCCGGTCGGGGCAAGTTACCTGGTTGAGGTTTTTTCCGGAGTTTTCCCTCAACCCAATACGAGCAAATGCTGGGTAACTTCAGGTGCTGGATCCCGGACTTATTTCACGGGCATTATCACCTTCATTTCATTCAGACGCAAAATAACCTAGATGTTGATACAGCGTCGTAAAATAACCCAATAAAATAAAAAAAGCAAAGTAAATGCATGTTAATGAGGCACTTTTATTTTATTTTGTAAATCATTTCACGACCCCCCAAGGGGTCGCGACCCACATTTTGAGAACCACTGCTATAACGCAAGACTCTGTTATACGATATTTCCGCTCTGTTAAATTATTTGTCATGTATCTCCTATGATAGTCAATCAATCGCGCTGTATTTTTTAAATTGCTAGTTCAATGTCTGAGGAAAGCATAGAACAAAATTCGAAATGAAAATCTTTTTTTGAAAAGTGAGGAAAAAAATACTAACTACGATGTGATCTGTTCAGAATAGACATTCACACCTTCAAAAGTTGGTAAGCGGCAAACGTTTTTATTTTTCACGTTAGGTTGGGGTCAAAGCGAGAGAAACGTTGAGAAATAATGGAAATTACTTTTAAAAGTGATCGCTATTCAAAATCTTTAATGGTTTCCGAGTTACGGCGAGTTCAACAAAGGAGTGTTTTCGCTTGGCGGTGTTCTCACGACTCAACAGTTTGTTGGAATCTCAACGAAACATTTTTTCCTGAGCCTTCTTGTACTTCGGCCTGAATAATTGATCCATCTTGAGCTGTTCTAAATAATTTTTTTTTATTTTATTGAGTTATTTTACGACGCTATATCAACATCTAGGTTTTTTAGCGTCTGAATGATATGAAGGTGATAATGCCGGTGAAATGAGTCCGGGGTCCAACACCGAAAGTTACCCAGCATTTGCCCGAAAAAAACCTCAACCAGATAACTTGTCCCGACCGGGATTCGAACCCGGGTCACCTGGTTTCGCGGCCAGACGCACTGACCGTTACTCCACAGGTGTGGACTTCTAAATAGATGAATATCATCCACAGTGATATGCCTAAATCTCAAGCGAGATTCCATGTTTTAACACAGAATTATACCTACGGTAACTTCGTTCACGTCCATGTTATCATTCCAGAGATAGCGGGTTCAGCTGTTGAAATAACGTGAGGTGAATGGCTCTTTCATCAGTGATGTCATCATAGCGTTAATAGTTTAGCGTACAAGTAGGGTGCGAAAATTATCTAATAGTTATATTATAACCAGGCTTCGGCCTAGAGACACAGAGTAACCAGTATGAGGTTTAGAGTACACGGAGTATAAATGACGTCATGACCCGTGTGGGTTGACTGCAACAACACAGATGGGTCCGTAATGTGCATTACCGTTGTGTGTATTGCTGCTTGGCTGCGGTACGTATAACAGGCTTCGGCGTAGGGACACCTGATTGAAGGTTACAACTCACGTTAATACTTTAACGATAGACATTTATTGTCTGCACTAGGAATGTACTGTATATACTGCATCCGTGCAGGGTGAAATATATTTTGTGCAGTACTGTGACGGACTGTTTACTATATACAGTCACGAAGCTTGAGTTTTCAGAGTGCTAGAAACAATAGACTGTGCCAGTACTATTTTGCATTTCCTGTAATGACGTGATATTAGCGATCCTGGTGGTGAGCAACTATCTAATGTTTGCATATTTACTACGTATTGAGCTTCGTGACTGTATATACTATAATAATAATAATAATAATAATAATAATAATAATAATAATAATAATAATAGTAATAATAATAATAATAGTAATAATGATAATGATAATGATAATAATAATAATAATAATGATTTATTTTAGCTGGCAGAGTTAAGGCCGTAAGGCCTTCTCTTCCACTCAACCAGCAAAAAGAGTATATACATATGCATGAACTTACAAAGAATTCAACAATTTGATTTAAATTAGAGTTACATGTATACAAGAGTTATTTACGAATTAAACAACAAAATACTATGAACTATTAATTAAACACTGAAATAAACTGTGTACCAGAATTAAGCTAAAATACATAGAATGTTGTTAATATATTTCAAATAATATTAGATAATAGAAAGAGATTTTATGAGACAATTTTGAAAGTACAGCACAATCAGGTTGATGTCTAAAAGAAAGAAGTAACAATGTAGTCAGTGATAGTTTAAATCAATATGATTGGAGTGAAATACTAATGAGGTTATCTTTTAAGCTGTTCTTAAAGGTGTTTATTGTCTTGCAGCCCCTAATACTTTGTGAGAAGGAATTCCATTGACGCGAGGTGGATACTGTAAAAGATAATGAATAACAAGATGTTCTATGAAGAGGTATACTTAGCGTGCCACAGATAAGTGATCTGGTATTTACGTCGTGGTTAGAGTATAGATAAGAGAAACGAGACGAAAGGTAATTTGGTGTTAAGGTGTGCAGAATTCGAAAGAGTAAAGACAAAGAATGTAAAGTTCTGCGTTCTTTAAGTCGGAGCCACGAAAGACTTGCAAAGGACGGTGATATGTGGTCATATCGTCGGATGTTGCACACGTATCTGACGCACATATTCTGAGCTCGCTGTAACTTGACTGACAGTTCAGAACTTAGATCACTTAACAAAACGTCACAATAATCGAAGTGCGGCATTACTAGGGTTTGTACTAGGGTAAGTTTTAATTGCTGGGGCAAGAAGTTTCTCAAGCGACTCAAACAGTGAATGGAGGAACAGATTTTTTTTTATCGTTTCTTTAACTTGAAAATTCCAACTTAGATTATTATCTAGACTGTGAAGTAATGGTGCGCTCCATCTCCCAGACCACTCGACCAACACAACACTATCGTCCATGCGTTCTGAACTTCATGCGTTTCTGTGCCCAGGACCGAAGCCTGGTTATAACCCTCTACCAAACTTTGAATAATGCTTCCACGAAGCAAACAATACTCTTGAATACTGTTCTAAGTGGCCCTTCGTAGTGCTTGGAAGAGTTCTATTGCGTAGAAGTGGCCACTCTCTAAGGTTAAAGAGTCTGCTATCTGTGTCAATTCTTTCCACGAGGCGCGGCGCGCGACGTTGTTGCCGCCCTGGTGGTATAAATACACACTAATCTGGCGTGGCTACCAATTTACCGTGCGAGGCGCTTCATCAATCAGAAGCCTGGAGATGTCTTGCTGGGATTACCGACATACGTTCGCAATAAAACACGCTCCGCGACGCTAAACCTGCGGTTATGTGCTAACCGTTGTTAACTACGTCTGAACTGCTGTTTGCACATTAAGATGATTTAGTTTTCTCTATTCTTGAAGATCACTTCTTATGGACTGAAATATTAAAGTAGTTATTAATTTAATGGTGAATAATACATACGTGTTCTTCCCCAGGGCACGTCTTTCACTACAAACCCAGCATTCTCCAGTCTTTCCTATTTTCTGCCTTCCTCTTAGTCTCCGCATATGATCCATGACTGAATCGACAGATTATCCTACATAGCTGAGTAAAGATATGTACAAATAAAACTGTCCTTTGGGCTGCAATAAACATTCTCTGAGACTTGAGTTTTTGTAAAAAAAAAATGGTAAAAAAAATTAATTTTTGTTTTGTACGAAAATATTCCTTGGGCAATTAGGAAGTTGACAGTAAGACGTTTTTTATTGCCTTTACGTCTTCTTTCAGCTGTAGGAGCGATTTTTAAAATATAGGCCTGTTCCATATTATGTCAGTATTGTATCTCTTTTCACAAATTTGTCATTTCAGTCACACATACAATATCAAATTCGACCATAAAGTTAAAAAAATCCTGTGATTGAGTTTCAGGTTGATATGTAGGGGAGAAGTATTAAGAAGTAAATCTATCATATTTTTATCAAAATGTTTATTGAAAAATATTATCAAGATATGTAGACATGGACGAACCTTTCATTACAAAATGTGATAAAGAAACCCATTAAAATGCAAATATATTTAGTTGTACATACATTACACTTGAAAAAGAACAACTCGGGTAATTCCGCAACAGTGCCAATAAATCCGCAATATGATTTGGCTAATTCCGCAGTCGTAAATATGAAATACATTATGAGTGTAACATAAAAGGAACTATTTATATGTAACAATGCTCACTTTCTTCACAGCTGTGTAGCAAAACACGAAAAACAGCCAGCTTTCGATGTTTCACTGTATTGCCGACAGAGGTGTCCACCAATATCCTTGATTTTTCTATAGCACTGCAGAGGACATGCCTCCTGTCGACAGCCTCTCAAAACTTACGTTCACGCTATTGTAAAGCCGCAGTAAAATCATATATGTACTACTGCGGAATTACCTGTACTGCGGAATTAGCCGAGTTTCCTCTATATTTATTATCAGGCAGTAAATCTTACTTGACGATGTGTGTTAGAGGAAAAACTGCTGTTTGTTTGCATCTGTAATATGTAACTAGTCAGTGATGTATACAATGGAGGGGGAAAAAACTGGCCATCCTAACCTATTATCTCCTGGCTTAGTTGACTCGTAAGTGGTGCCTTCCTGGTGTCTCTTGTGAGATTCAGGCCTGTCTTCGGACAGTTGACTAAACAACAACAACAACAACAAAGTTAAAAAGTTTTTCTTTACGTATCTCATTCATGACTCCTTCAGTACTCCAGCACCCGACTGCGAGGAGAGTTTAACATAGCCATTGCCTGTCGTCCACTAGCATTCTCTTTCCTTTTCCTACATTTTCTCTTTGACACGTCCATCCACACTGTCTTCTGTCGCCTGTCTCTCGCAGTATTGCATGATGGACCCGCATTGTCTATGCTGCTGGTTCGTGGGCAGTGAGCTGTATACTAAACTGGAGGCACAGCTCAATGCTTTCAAAGCGTGACGCGAATTCTGAGTGCCTGAGCATATTGCTATCTCTTTCTAGTGTTGTCCTTGTCGCTCTTGCAATGAATGCTATTGTACACAATAACGTACAACGTCTCGTAGTGGTCCATTTTATTACTTAGAATTACTTAAATAACTTAAAATTCATTACGAGAGGTTATATCTACCAGTCCAAATTACACGATTTCCCGATCCAAATTACGCGACATCGATCCAAATTACACGGAAACACATTTTATTTTAAACTTAAATAATTTATGAAAATAATACGAATCTTTAATTTGACCAGGTATTCAATGCACTACACTAATTTTTGTTTATAAAATTTATAGAGTTTCCATTGCAGTGAGTGAAGTTATACGCAATTTAAGTTAAGTGGTCCAAATTACACGGACTTCGCCTATCTGGTGCACTGTAACCCCTACATTCAAGGTTAATTCTTTCGTCCTTTTATGCCATGTTCATGTATGATTGTCTAAATTATTTTCGTTATCTTCATATCTTTACAAACGTAACAGAATGTTCCATTAATATGCCTCGAGCAGGATTCCAATTCATGTCTACAGTTTGATTAATTGAATATAAACACATATTATTTTGAACTTGTGTTTACTCCTTTGAATACTATTAGCTGAAAGCAAACATATGTTATATTCCTTAAGGTATTCCCGTAAAATTCAATTACACGTACCTAAACAATCGTTGTTTTCCATCTGCCAGTTCACTCTCAAATACATTTTATGGGTAATTAAATTTAGAAGAAGAGAAACACAAAAATAACATTCAGTCGTATATTAAAAAACATCTGTAGTTGGAAATGAGTTTTGATTATTAAATATATACAAGATAAATATCATATTATGCCGTGTGTTTTTCTTGGTGTAAAACGTAGGGATTTCACATTACAACAAGAAATCTATGTATAATTTATCAATGCTTAGAAGTAACAGACTTTTGATCGGTTTCTCCAAGTATTGTTAAAATATTTAATGAATGTTAAACTCTAAACAGTTCGTTAAATATAGTTTTTTTTTTCATGTCTTCAACACTAGTTTGGCTTAACAGATTGTTAAGTCATACGATGAAAGAGTAATGGAACGGAGAAAAACTCTCTCCGGCGCCGGGATTTGAACCCGGGTTTTCAGCTCTACGTGCTGATGCTTTATCCACTAAGCCATACCGGATACCACCCCGGCGCCGAACAGAATCGTCTCAGATTAAGCTCCAACTCTTGGGTTCCCTCTAGTGGCCGCCCTCTGCACTACGTCATAGATGTCTATGAACGTAGGACCGAAGTCCACACATATGCTGAGGTGCACTCGTTATGAGTGACTAGTTGGCCGGGATCCGACGGAATAAGCGCCGGGGTGGTATCCGGTATGGCTTAGTGGATAAAGCATCAGCACGTAGAGCTGAAAACCCGGGTTCAAATCCCGGCGCCGGAGAGAGTTTTTCTCCGTTCCATTACTCTTTCATCGTATGATGACGCAGAATATCTGCATGGAAATATCATATGTACTTCGGTATATTAAAATAATATATATAGATTGTTAAGTGTTTGTTAACTTTAATGACCAGTTTGTCCAAGTACTGTTTAATTTTGCTTAACGAATGTTAAATTAACAGTCTGTTTATTTTTAACGCTTTGTTAATGTATTTTCCATTTGTTCAACATAATTTTATTTAAGATAACCAACACTTAACTATAACGTCTGTTAGCGCTATTTTAACTACTCAACAGCAGTTGGTAATGATTCTACACATGTAAGACAATTTCTGATTGGCTAAAATTAATCTTTAAATTCTATATTATAGAGTGAGTCATGAAACTTGCATAAAATGACAACCTGTTATAGTAGGCCACGCTCCATAAACAAAAGTTGACAAATGAAAGTTGTAGGTGACCTGCTGAATAATAATTACAAAGTAAGGTTATATTTCTTCATTGCTATTAGGGATACGAAATACGAAAGAAATAAAATAACACTGATGTAGTTAAACAGTCCAAAGTATTTTTTAAATGTTATATTACCAGTCATATGCTAGCATTCCCTACAGAGAGACACAAAATATTAATTTCGCAACTTCTGTTCGAACAGCTGTGGAGACATCGGCCATATTTAACTAACTGTTAAATGAGTTAACTGCCCGAAATCCTACATTTAAAATTAACAAACTGTTAACAATCTGTTAAACCAAACTGGTGTTGAAAACATACAAATTAATTAATTAAGAAACTGTTTAGAGTTTAACAGTCGTTAAATTTTCTAACAGTACTTGGAAAAACCGGGCCATTAGTGTAGGATTTTAGGTAGTTAACTCACTTGAAGAGTTCAGAACCATAGTGGGCCAAGCGCCATTTACTAAAACCGTAGAAAACAAGGGTGAAAATGGAGTTACTACCGCAATTCAATGGAAACATATACCAAGTAATATAAAGTATACATATTAAAACTAAATGATATGTCAATCTTCATGAAACTATGGTATTCACTTATCTTTAACCCTTGCTTTCTCCGTTTTTAATAAATGGCGCTTGGCCCACTATGGCTCTGAACCCTTCCTTTTTGACATAACTATCAAGACATTGACTTCGATATGAATTCTGTGTCGAATGTGTTTCAAAGTATTCATGTCTTAAGCATTGTACGTAATTTCAGGCTTAATGTTTAGAATTTACGTAGGTAGTTTGTCCGATATTGCAACCTTATTTTCTGAAAGTTCAGAGCTTTCTAAAACATAACGCCTGATTCTTTGATGTAATCATGTTATGGCTTTGCACACATAGGGAAAAATTATATTCCTATAAAGAATCACTTCAAATCTCATTTTTAACTTCGCTGTTTTCAAAGCAGAGACTGTGGAAAAAGATTTCTCATGTTACCACTTGTGCAAAATCTTCAAAAACCACCAGAACTACTCCTGCCATCTCCACTACAATACTGCTGTCATTGCTATTTTCAACACCAATAATACCGGATTTTAAAGGGACTCCCTTTTTTTATTTCGACACGAAACTTGAAATAATTAATTACAATGTTCAAAACTATCTTCCACTGACAAAATTATGTGGTTTTGACTTCCCTTCTTTTCCTTTTTTTTATTCTATAATGCTTTTTTTTTTTCCTTTGTTTAACATGTCTTATTTTGGTCCTTTTCTGACAGAATATCGCAAACATTTAAATAATTTTCCCTTGTATTTTCCGATAGGCCTATAACTTCCTGAGCAAGTGAAAATAAATATAGTTCTTCTTCTGATTCCAGACATTGAAAACTAATAAAGTGTGCTGATTAATAGTTCAGGATAAAAAGAAAATTTTCACCTCTGGTTTCAGTTGATATTGAGCGGTCATTTTCTGTTTATAAAGACATTCTGCATTCAAAGAGACAGAATCATATTGAAACATATTGAACTGAAATGTTGAATGTGATCAAATACAACATTTTTCTTACGTTTTGAAGTGATAAATATAAGCTTGTGTGAGGTGTGTGTATCCATGAATGTGCTGAATTGTGTTTTGGGGAGTAATATAGTTTTTTTTTTTTTTTTGCTATAGCTTTCCCTTCTTTTGTCCTTTAAAATGATGTCTCTAGTTTATCGCACTAACATTACCACTACAACTACCATTACTGCTATTTCACTACTAGGTACTCTAAAGTGTTTGGACGGCATAGTTGTTCCCGAATTTATTGGTTCGGGTTGCATATATTAGACATACAGTATTGAGACTTGGTATACATGTGGTCAGTATCGCGCAGATCAAGAAAACACAACCAATTCCACTGGGTGTTCATTTCAAAGTGTGTCATGACGTCACTGTTGTGAGTCAGCGATTTGAAGCGAGTTTCAGCTTTTATGTCAGAGAAGTTGCCTATTAATCAAGGCGTTCAATCTGAACTTGAGAACGTGTACGGTATAACTTGAACGTCGTAGCAACAGATGGCGGTCTGTACGGTCTGTGTGCTACCATAACCTCTTTCGAACTGTGTTTTGCGCGGCCAAGTCGTACGCAGGGTATTTGTTATCATCGGTTGCGTGCGGAAACATTCCACAACACAAATCAAATGCTCCGTGTCCATGTCGACCGTCGAAGTTAATGTCAACAAATACGTAAGTAATCGTCTTAACCCTCTCCACATATCCCGACAGTAAGAAAAAACTCACCTCAGTACGTGTTTCCAAACAGTTCACATTCCTGCCACTACCGGCGGTACCGTACGTATCGGTAAGTACTCTTCTGAATGAACGCCGTACTTGCTAGGCAACTTCTCTGACACATAAGTAATATACCTCTGCGTAAGTGTAGAAAGATTGAATTCTCTAGGCTCATCGACTAGCCACATGACGGCATACTGCGAGCCATGACACACTTTGAACTGAACACCCAGTAGTGCAAGGAGATTTTTCCGTTAAACACTCTGCTCAGCTGAACCTTTTTCACACATTATTCTTTACATATGTGGCAATGGGAGACATTGAGAATTTAACTTTTTATTTAGTCAGATCTTTTGGAAACTGATGAGCAAAGCGAAGTGCTAATTCAATGATTTAAGAAATTAAACGTTTTGCCGGCGTGGTGTGTAACTAATGGAACGGTTATCTTGTGGTTAACAGGGATCAATAGCAGGCAGAACGGTACATTAAATGCCATTAAGCATCCAAACGATTGCAGCTCCCCTACGCAGAGGAGGAAGTCGCCTGGAATTGCTGACGGTCAATCATTACACGAAAACCACGTATTGCTTTTAAATGCGATGAGAAGCTTTCTCCCCCCAACCCCTCACTCCATCACGCGGTACGCCTGCAGCCACTGTTTAGACTATCCCGCACGATTCTTGAGCCCGATGAGTGGCCTGACTTCACGGCGCTTCACGCACCAGCAACAGTTCGGAATTGGAATGCAAAAAGGAGACAAGGGACTTTTCATCTCGCTGTTTTCTTGTTCATAAGCATTGCCATTGCGCGTATTAGGCGTGGTGGTCTGTTACGTTCTCATACACTCCTGCAGCGTTCATTCTCAGCAAATGTCTTCTATCTCCTTATTGGTAACTTAGTAGCTATCGAGATTCGCTGTGTGAATATGAGTGGTTTACATGTTGTCCCTAGTTAAATTGGGTCCGTATTAATAATAATAATAATAATAATAATAATAATAATAATAATAATAATAATAATTATTATTATTATTATTATTATTATTATTATTATTATTATTATCATTATCATCAAATCACCTCAAATTTTGTAGATTTTAATATCCAATACACAGCTGTACTCAGAAAATTACACACCGCAGAATCAGACCTGTGAATTATTTTTAGTAAGTTTTGAAATTTTTAATAACCAATTGAATTTGAGCTCTAAATATGTCAGCAATCCTGTAACATCCTATTGTTTATTGTAGTGTGTTTGTGTTTTGTTTTATTCTGAAAAGACATTTCTCAAAACTAACGACAGATGGATTTTGGAAAATAGGAAAATGATTTAGGAAAATTGATATTTCACTGAAAACTGCTATTTTTCTGAAAAACTTTGGGTTCCAAGCTTCAAAATGAGGGGTCATTTATTAAAATCCGTTCAGCCGTTTTCCCGTAATTTCCATTACCAGTTCAAATTATATATATAGATGCTTTTCGATTTTCATTTGTTTACAGCATAGACAGTCAATTGAAAATGGCGGCTCCGTTCAAACGTTTTGGTGAAGCTAACATTAGTGAAATAGAATTTCAGTAAGTCAATTAATATTTTATTTTATTAGAGTATTTCATTTCTTCTAATCTTTATATACTTTCTTTTATCATGTAATAGTCAATTAAATCCCACTCGAGTTTTGATTTTCTCTAGATAAAATCAAAGCTTCTAGTGAGATTACTGTTGATAAATCATTGTGCTGTCTACATTTTGGGTGTAATATGAAAAAAGAACAATTATAATATTAATAGTAATAATTTTGGTATAAAGGATACCTTCAAAACTTATAGGGATGTGTAACATGATATTTAGTTCCAATTCTTGCCACCAGTGACAATAACATTCACTTACAATTTCAATGGTCTCTTGATTATATACATTGAGTTGGAGGTTTTCTGATGCATTTGTCTATGATGATGACCATCATCCATTAGGCTATTTTATTTTATTCGTTCTGGTTTTAACCGTATAATCATAGTATTAGTACAGTCTCGTATATACAGTCACGAAGCTCAATACGTAGTAAATATGCATCCATAGGTAGTTGCTAAGCACTACTGCGTGTTCAGTTCAAAGTGTGTCATGGCTCGCTGTATGACGTCATGTGGCTAGTCGTTGAGCCTAGTGAATTCAATCTTCCTACACTTCCGCAGAGGCGTATTATGTATATGCCAGAGAAGTTGCCTAGCAAGTACGGCGTTCATTCTGAAGAGTACTTACCGATACGCACGGTAACGCCGGTAGTGGCAGGAATGTGAACTGTTTGGAAACACGTACTGGGGTGAGTTTTTTTCTTACTCTCGTGATATGGGGAGAGGGTTAAGACGATTACTTACGTATTTGTTGACATTAACTTCGACGGTCAACATGGACAGGGAGCATTTGATTTGTGTTGTGGAATGTTGCCTACGTAACCGATGATAACAAATACCCTGCGTACGACTTGGCCGCGCAAAACACAGTTCGAAAGAGGTTATGGTAGCACACAGACCGTACAGATCGCCATCTGTTGCTACGACGTTCAAGTTATACCATACACGTTCTCAAGTTCAGATTGAACGCCTTGATTAATAGGCAACTTCTCTGACATAAAAGCTGAAATTCGCTGACTCACAACAGTGACGTCATGACACACTTTGAAATGTACACCCAGAAGAATCGCTAATATCGCCTCATTACAGACAACGCGAAATATTATCGGCACAGTCTATTGTTCCCAGCATCCTCACAACTCAAGCTTCGTGACTGTATATACTAGACTGTGGTATTAGTCCTTCCATCTCTTTCTGGTACTTTCTCCTATCTTCAGTCTGTATATTTAGCTCTTTCACTATCATTCTTACTTTGATAACGATAATCGCCACTTCAACAGTTTATGTGTGTTATAAATTATAATGTATAATGTGAACACAGAGGAATATGAAAGAAAGGTACTTAACTTAAGAATGAGTAAACTTAATGTCTGTTAATGTATAAATGTGTTATATTGTAATCAGTATAACTTTTTATAATCCATGTTGAATCTTTCGTACACTACTTTTAACAATTGAATATAAATAATTGATTAAATGGCGATCTTACTCGTGTTAATTATGTAAGCATGTGCGGCTTGCAGCTGTTTCGGTGCTTCTCCAATACACACTGGAACTCGAAAATAATAAATTTCCTAGACATCACCATAACAAAACTTGACAACAAACACACCTTCAAAATATACAGAAAATCAATCACCACCACCACCACACACATACACAACACATCTAATCGCTCCACACAACACAAACATGCTGCATTCGGGACAACGGTACAGAGATTACTCTACATCGATACAAAGAACACATTAAAGCAATAACCAGAGGACACAATACATCTACATATGCCGAACACATAACTAATGCTAACCACACATACAATAACATAAATTCAGACATGGAAATCCTACACATACAATCCAAAAACCAAAAACTCAACACACTAGAACAATATAAACATAGAAATATACAGACACACCTAAACACACCCTGATCAAATTCTCAACACACAGATCAATTTCAGAACACACACCATTTGACACCACATTTCAACACTTTTCAACAATCGAACGCACCCACACAACAGGCAGCGAATTTCGAGATGACGCCGAGATCTAGTAGGCTCTGAGGATGGTGTGAAGAAGCACCGAAACAGCTGTAAGCCGCACATGCGTAAGAGTACGAGTAAGATCGCCATTTAATCAATTATTTAACTTTTTATAGTAATGTATAGTCCGGGTCAGCTTACTTCATACCCTAAGGGTGAAACCTAACCATTTTTCCCCCATTACTACATATGTTAGTGGATTGTGGTGATTTTCTAGTTTGCAGGTTGAATTTTCTTTTGCCAACTTCGTTTCGAATTTCGATAATGACAAATACGACAAATGGTAATGATTTTGATGCTGGTATGTTGGCAGCTGAGACAAATATCGACAATATTTGTCGGTACTGGAGTTCCATGAAAATAAAACTGTACTAGATTTCTGAGCCGGTTACTGGAAGTCTAGCTCATAAATGTAACAGATAATTTATCGCTATGTTAAAATCGGCAGCACTTTGAAGAGAACACCCGCCAGGATCGCCACCCGTCTGCCGTAAACGAACACGAGATGGCAGTACAGTCGCTAATGCAATTCAAATGGAAATTATGACGTGACTCCTTATGTAGCAACTAGATGGCAGTGTAGTAAACCTGACAAAAGTTGTTAACCATAAAGCCTCTAAAGACGATCTATCTGTATATATATGATCTAGGCTGGAAGCTAGTGAAATTTGAGCATACTAATAATTAATTAATATCAGTATTAATATTAAGACATAATAGTTATTTTATGTGTTGGGTTGTGGTTATAATTCAAAACTATAATCAGGTAAGTTTTCGGAGTTAGTACTAATAATTTCATATGCTCAAACAAAATACGTTTTTAGGTTAGGTGTCGTGAGTCAATTGTTCAGTCAAACCAATGAATTTCGTATTGCCAAACAAAATACTTGACATGTTGATCCTTTTCCCGTATAGTTTGCCCAGGAAAATATATTACAAATTATTGAATTATTTAGAATAACCTTTCAACATAAAGTACTGTAAGTAAATAAGTCATTTAGTACGTAGGATTGTGTGATATCTGGTAACAGTTGGCAACATTGACAAGAGGGCAATATTTGCTGTTCAGGAACTGTTCTTATGTGACCCTCACTATATTTTGTTCCAAACTAATCTCCTACGATATAGGTCTATTTATTCCATTGAAATCTGTCCATTTTTTGTCCCTTCCACAATTCATCTTGTGAAAGTTATTCAGTTACACCCTGTACATAGATGAATTCTGATTGTTCGTTGTCATTCTTGCATTGATGCCGGTAGGCGCTACTTGTAAAACTCATTTAGTTACACACTGTGTATAGGTTTCTGCCGATTTAACTCTCCGCAAAAGCCCTCGGAGTCGCCTGTAATAAGATGGCAGCGACTATAAACAAGACTGTCATTGTTTTATTTGTCTGTTAGGCCGCTCTCACACTCAGACCCGCGCTATCGCTAACAGCAATACAAGGAGTAGAGGAAACCTAACTCATATCCGGTAGTGGAAAATCTAAAGTATAAATTGTAAGAAGCTTGCTGCAATGCATTAATAAGGAAACCCAGCTAATTGCACGGGGGATGGGAGAAGGGAGATTACACATCTCCGAGACTTGAATTGGGATTGGTGTTTCATTTAGAAAATGGCGGCACCCCGCTGCGAAGAATAATTACAAATGGGGGTAGAGGCTAAGCCCCTGCCTGCACCTTCTCCAAGACATGTAATAATGGAAATTAAGAAAACAGGTAGCCTGTCAGCACAGCTCATGCCGGCAACTTCCGCAGCCCTCTTTAAAAATAAAACGCTCCTTCACTGTCATCGCACATTCATCCACTCTCACATATTAAAACGCCGTGCGTGCGTCCTTTCGATTCCATTCCCCACCCATGCATCTGGCTTCGCTACCGTATACTTGAGTTCGATCCCCCGAATGTTATATTTTTGGCCTCTTTCTTTTATAGTTCCCTTTTATCTTTTTTGCCCTCGTTATTCTTCTTCGCTTTGCCCTGTACTTATATTTTCCAGCCTCGTTATTGTCTACATTCATTTTATACTCTATTTCTTCCTCCTCTTTCGTGTGTTCTAGATTCCTCCTCTCCTACCTCCCCTCTTCCTTCAGCCCTTCCCCGCCATATTATCCAATGTAATCTTTCCTGAACTTTTCTCTCTGCTTGCCCTTTCCTTTTTACTCGATCACTTCATCATACTCTTCTGTGTCGGCTTTCACCTCTATTCCCACTTATTCCTTATTTTCTTTGACTTCTTTCTGCTCGTCCTATTTTCTCGATCCTTCTCTACTCTTTCTTTTCCTCTTCTTCCTCGTAATTTTCCTTCTCTCCTTCATCCTGTCCCCCTTCTCTTTCTCGTCTCTCCTCTTCCTCGTCCTTATCTTCGCTTCTTTCTAGTCTTCTTTCTCTTCTTAATCCTGTCCTCCTTCTCTTGCTCGTCCTCATCCTCCCCTTCCTCGTCCTTCTCTTCTCCTCATCTTCCTAGTCTACCTTCTCTTAATCATCATGTCCTCCTTCTCTTTCTCGTCTCTCCTCTTCCTCGTCCTTCTCTTCGCTTCTTTCTAGTCTTTCTTCTCTTCTTCATCCTGTCCTCCTTCTCTTCCTCGTCTCTCCTCTTCCTCGTCCTCATTCTCCCCTTTCTCGTCCTTCTTTTCTCCTCTTCTTTCTAGTCCTTCTCTTCTTCACCATATACCCTTGTCTTCCTCGTCTCTCCTCTTCCTCGTCCTTCACCTCCCCTTCCTCGTCCTTCTCTTCTCCTCTTCTTTCTAGTCTTCCTTCTCTTCTTAATCCTGTCACCTTCTCTTCCTCGTCCTCATCCTCCCCTTTCTCGTCCTTCTCTTCTCCTCATCTTCCTAGTCTACCTTCTCTTCTTCATCCCGTCCTCCTTCTCTTTCTCGTCTCTCCTCTTCCTCGTCCTTCTCTTCGCTTCTTTCTAGTCTTTCTTCTCTTCTTCATCCTATCCTTCTCTTCCTCGTCTCTCCTCTTCCTCGTCCTCATTCTCCCCTTTCTCGTCCTTCTTTTCTCCTCTTCTTTCTAGTCCTTCTCTTCTTCATCATATACCCTTCTCTTCCTCGTCTCTCCTCTTCCTCGTCCTTCACCTCCCCTTCCTCGTCCTTCTCTTCTCCTCTTCTTTCAAGTCTTTCTTCTCTTCTTAATCCTGTCCTCCTTCTCTTCCTCGTCTCTCCTCTTCCTCGTCCTCATTCTCCCCTTTCTCGTCCTTCTTTTCTCCTCTTCTTTCTAGTCTTCCTTCTCTTCTTCATCATATCCCCTTCTCTTCCTCGTCTCTCCTCTTTTTCGTCCTTCACCTCCCCTTCCTCGTCCTTCTCTTCTCCTCTTCTTTCTAGTCTCCCTTCTCTTCTTCATCCTGTCCCCATCTCTTTCTCGTTTCTCCTCTTCCTCGTCCTTCACCTCCCCTTCCTCGTCCTTTTCTTCTCCTCTTCTTTCTAGTCTTCCTTCTCTTCTTCATCCTGTCTCCTTCTCTTTCTCGTCTCTCTTTCTCGTCCTTCACCTCCCCTTCCTCGTCCTTCTCTTCTCCTCTTCTTTCTAGTCTCCCTTCTCTTCTTCATCCTGTCCCCATCTCTTTCTCGTCTCTCCTCTTCCTCGTCCTTCACCTCCCCTTCCTCGTCCTTCTCTTCTCCTCTTCTTTCTAGTCTTCCTTCTCTTCTTCATCCTGTCCCCTTCTCTTTCTCGTCTCTCTTTCTCGTCCTTCACCTCCCCTTCCACGTCCTTCTCTTCTCCTCTTCTTTCTAGTCTTGCTTCTCTTCTTCATCCTGTCCCCCTTATCTTTCTCGTCTCTTCTCCTCCCCTTCCTCGTCCTTCTCTTCTTTCTAGTCTTCCTTCTCTTCTTCATCCTGTCTCCTTCTCTTCTTCGTCTCTCCTCTTCCTCGTCCTTCACCTCCCCTTCCTCGTACTTCTCTTCTCCTCATCTTTCTAGTCTTCCTTCTCTTCTTCATCCTGTCTCCTTCTCTTCTTCGTCTCTTCTCTTCCTCGTCCTTCACCTCCCCTTCCTCGTCCTTCTCTTCTCCTCTTCTTTCTAGTCTCCCTTCTCTTCATCCTGTTCCCTTCTCTTCCTCGTCTCTCCTCTTCCTCGTCCTTCACCTCCCCTTCCTCGTCCTTCTCTTCTCCTCTTCTTTCTAGTCTTGCTTCTCTTCTTCATCCTGTCCCCCTTATCTTTCTCGTCCCTTCTCCTCCCCTTCCTCGTCCTCCTCTTCTCCTCTTCTTTCTAGTATTCCTTCTCTTCATCCTGTCTCCTTATCTTTCTCGTCTCTTCTTTTCCTCGTCCTTCTCTTCTCCTCTTCTTTCTAGTATTCCTTCTCTTCTTCATCCTGTCCCCCTTATCTTTCTCGTCTCCTCTCTTACTCGTCCTTCTCTTCTCCTCTTCTTTCTAGTATTCCTTCTCTTCTTCATCCTGTCCCCCTTATCTTTCTCGTCTCCTCTCTTACTCGTCCTTCTCTTCTCCTCTTCTTTCTAGTATTCCTTCTCTTCTTCATCCTGTCCCCCTTCTCTTTCTCGTCTCTTCTCTTCCTCGTCCTTCACCTCCCCTTCCTCGTCTTCTTCTCCTCTTCTTTCTAGTCTCCCTTCTCTTTTTCATCCTGTTCCCTTCTCTTCTCGTCTCTTCTCTTCCTCGTCTTCTTCCTCCTCTTCCTCGTCCTCCTCTTCTTTCTAGTCTTCCTTCTCTTCTTCATCCTGTCCTCTTTCTCGTCTCTCTTCTTCCTCGTCATCCTTTCTTTCCTCTTCTTCCAAATCTTCCTTCTCTTCTTCATCCAGTCCCCCTGCTCTTTCTTGTCTCTCCTCGTTCTTCTCTCCTCTCCTCTTCTTCCTACTCTTCCTTCCCTTCTTCCTCACCCTCGTCTTCTTTCTCTCCTTCGTCACTCTCGTCTTTCTTCTTTCCTTGCTCGTCCTCCTCTCCGTCTCTCTTTCTTCGTCGTTCTCCTCCTCTCCGTCCCCGTATTCTTCCCCTTCCTCGTCTTCCCTCTCTTCTTCCATCTCTTCTTTCTCGTTTCTTATCTTCCTTTTCTTCTCCCTCTTCATCATCCTCTCTTATCCTCTCTTTCTCTATCTACAAATTCTTTCTCTTTCCATTCTCTCTCTTTTGAATTTATTTCTCCAATTTCCGTCTATTGTTTCTCTTTTCTGCTCTTCCTATCCTGCTCTTCCACAATCCTATTATTCTCTTTTCTATTTAAGTCGCAGAATTCTTATAGACGAATTCTGTGTTTACAAGAAACAAATATGTATACATTATTAATAAAACTGTTTAAAACCAACATGACATAAAATTTGTTTCCGAATCATGTTTGTTTTAAACAATTTTATTAATAATGTGTGTATATATATTTTTCTTGCATTTCACCTATGTTCAATTGGTCTATTTTGTATCTCCACCTGAAGATGATTTTTAAAAAATCGAAAATATTTGTGGATATATATTCCTGTGATGTGAAACTTAAAAACAGAACATTATTTTCTGTATTAATTGATAAGTTATTGACGAAATTATAAAACAATTCTTTATTATATTTTATTCTCGACCATGCCGAAATGTAGTAATTATACACCTGGTAGCAGTCCTTTAATGCATGTCATTAAAGTACACCTACTCATTAAAGTACAGGTGTTTTCAGCCAATGACAACTCAGCTTACAGGTGTTCAGCCAATGACAAGTCAGCTTTGTACCGTTATAAAACCGCAAGTATCGATTATTCTCGGATATGCAATCGAAAGAGAATTAGCGAAAAGTCACGGAGGCTTGAAATCCAATACTGTCGCAAAAGATTATGTTATGTTACTATAATAATTAGCGTTAATTGTAAATAATATTCAAATAAATTCAATTTGTCAACTCGTTTTTCAATGTCGAATTCAATAATCAAGGCTATATCAAGTTTAACGGGATTACATCAAGGTCAATGACATTATTGTTCCTCGGAAAAAATCAATACTTTCGCGTCTGCGCACATCTCACAATTCACGACCTAGAACAAGGTCACTTCCGATCTTGTCAGATACAAATAAAATGTATAACTTACATCTGAATTATTTCAAATTAGAAATATGGTCGAGCATAAAAAAGTCGTATGAAACTTGCCTATAATGGTAATTAAGACGCTCGTATGAAAATTATGAAACTCGCTTGCGCTCGTTTCATAAACATACTCGCGTCTTAATTACTATCATTATAGGCTCGTTCATAATGTACTAATATACTTTCAACTTATCTGAAATATTAACCTCAATATGACTTTTAAATTCCAGTAACCGGCTCAGAAATCTAGTACAATATTAATTCCGACAACTTTTGTCTCAGCTGCCAACATAACAGTTAAAAAATCACTACCATTTGTTGTATTTTTCAGTATCGAAATTCAAAACGAAGTTGGCAAAAGAAAATTCAACTTGCAAACTATAAAATCACCACAATCCACTAGCATATGTAGTAATGGGGGAAAATGGTTACGTTTCATCCTTAGGGTATGAAATAAGCTGGCCCGGACTATAGTTGCGAACTAAACCTGCGGTAGTCTTTATTAGGAAGCGATGACAAGTCTGTTGTTTGGCTTTCCCGGGCCGGGCAGCACGACAATCACTCGGACGTGATGCCCGCACGTAGACCGTGTTACACCAGATATAATGCTAATTTGAAGTAATAATGTAATTCCTGCAGAGTGCGATAATGTCACGAAAATTAATTGGCTACGAGTGTTTGATAGATTGCACACATATTGCGGGCACAGAGACCTGGTAAATCCGTCTGCAGTAGCATACTGCCCGTTGTGGTACCAATGGAGGAAGCCGGGACTAATGAGGAAAATGTATATAAATACTCCCTCCGTTCCAAAATTCACTTCGTGTTCTGCCCAAGAGCTTTCTCCAGTCTTTCCTATTTTCTGCCTTTCTCTCTTTGTTTTCTCGTATGATCCGTATATCTTAATGTCGTCTATCATCTGATATCTTCTTCTGCCCCGAACTCTTCTCCTTTTCACCATTCCTTCCAGTGCATCCTTCAGTAGGCAGTTTCTTCTCAGCCAGTGACCCAACCAATTCATTTATCTCTTCCAGATCAGTTTCAGCATTATTCTTTCTTCACCCATTCTTTTCAACACAGCTTCATTTCTTATTCTGTCTGTGTACTTCGCACGTTCCATTCTTCTCCATATCCACATTTCAAATGCTTCTATTCGCTTCTCTTCACTTCGTCGTAATGTCCATGTTTCTGCCCCCATACAAGTCCACACTCCATACAAAAGCACTTCAATAGTCTCCTCCTTAGTTCTTTCTCCAGAGGTCCACAGAATATGCTTCTTTTGCTATTAAAAGCTTCCGTTGTCATTTTTATCCTCCTTTTGACTTCCTGGCAGCTGCCGATATTATTGCTTATAGTACACCCCACGTATCTGAAGCTGTTCACTTGCTCTACTGCCTCATTTAGAATTCGCAAATTTATCCTCTTTATTTTTCTTCTCATGACCCTGCTCTTCCTCTTATTTGTATTTATCTTCATCCCATACTGCTCACAGCTGTCATTTAGCTCCAGTAGCATATCCTTTAGTATCATCTCCTCTTCTGCTAACAACGCTATATTATCAGCAGATCTTATGCATTTTATTCTTCTTCCTCTTACTTTCACTCCTCCCATGTTCTGAAAACAGTTCTTTACTAAATCCTCCGAGTAGATGTTGAACAGGGCAGGTGATAAAGGGCATCCTTGACGTACTCCTCTCTCAATTTCACTTCCTCCTCACTTTTTTTCTTCTATCTTGACTTTGACTCGTCGTTCCAAAATATTACATAGTAACAAAGAAAAATAGTTCGATTATTGCGCATGCGCGCACGAAATGTTTCGCGGTGTGGTATTCTGTTCAGTATTGAAGAGACTATCAGACGGTGCAGTTGTGAATGTTTCTAATCTTCTGTAGTATATCAAACTATAATATTTAAGTAGTTCATTATGGATAGAAATCAAATAGGCACCTGCTGTGTTGTTCCTGTTGCAGAAAATGTAACACCAACCCAGTCAATGTTGAATAGAACATCCAAAGCTCAACAGTCGTATAATAAGGGTTAAAATTTATTGCAGTTTTTATGTTAATTTGCCTCTCTTAAAACAGTGTTTGTATTTTTATTTTATTAATTTGACATCAGATAGAATGAAATGTACTTTATTTATTAGTTTTTCTTATGTTAATTTATCATACAAATAAGTATCTAGAAGATGCATTGAAGTTACATTATATAACTGAGAACTTTAACAAATGTATACCATATTTTGGAACGGAATAAATAACATCTTTCTATACCATATTCTGGAACAGAGAAGAGTGAAAAGAATTAAACGGCGAGAACATAATCAAAGGGCGAGAACATAATCAAACTTGAGAAGAATGAAAAGAGTTAAAGGGCAAGAACATAATCAAACTTGAAAAGAATGAAAAGAGTTAAAGGGTGAGAATGTAATCAAACTTGAAAGAATGAAAAGAGTTAAAGGGCGCGAACATAATCAAACTTGAGAAGAATGAAAAGAGTTAAAGGGAGAGAACATAATCAAACTTGAGAAGAATGAAAAGAGTTAAAGGGAGAGAACATAATCAAACTTGAGAAGAATGAAAAGAGTTAAAGGGCGAGAACATAATCAAACTTGAGGAGAATGAAAAGAATTAAAGGGCGAGAACATAATCAAACTTGAGAAGAATGAAAAGAGTTAAAGGGCGAGAACATAATCAAACTTGAGAAGAATGAAAAGAGTTAAAAGGCGAGAACATAATCAAACTTGAGAAGAATGAAAAGAGTTAAAGGGCGAGAACATAATCAAACTTGAGAAGAATGAAAAGAATTAAAGGGCGAGAACATAATCAAACTTGAGAAGAATGAAAAGAATTAAAGGGCGAGGACATAATCAAACTTGAGAAGAATGAAAAGAATTAAAGGACGAGAACATAATGAAACTTGAGAAGAATGAAAAGAGTTAAAGGGCGAGAACATAATCAAACTTGAGAAGAATGAAAAGAGTTGAAGGACGAGAACATAATCAAACTTGAGAAGAATGAAAAGAGTTATAGGGCGAGAACATAATCAAACTTGAGAAGAATGAAAAGAATTAAAGGGCGAGAACATAATCAAACATGAGAAGAATGAAAAGCGTTAAAGGGCGAGAACATAATGAAACTTGAGAAGAATGAAAAGAGTTAAAGGGCGAGAACATAATCAAACTTGAGAAGAATGAAAAGAATTAAAGGGCGAGAACATAATTAAACTTGAGAAGAATGAAAAGAGTTATAGGGCGAGAACATAATCAAACTTGAGAAGAATGAAAAGAGTTAAAGGGCGAGAACATAATGAAACTTGAGAAGAAAATTAGAGTATGATGCTACAAGGGAAGATGTGCAGGAGAATGATTACAAAGAAAGGTAAGAGGAAACGAGGATGAAGAAGAAAAGGGGTGATATGCGGAGGAGAATGAAAAAATAAAGTAAGTAAAAAAGGAAAACAAAGAGAAATAATAAAAGGAAAGAAAAAAGGGAAGGAGAAAAAATAAGAAGTAGAAGAAAATTAAGAAAGTAAGAAGAGGAGGAGGAGAATAAGAAGAAGTTGATGGTGATTTGTGTAACTTGTTCACAAGAAGTGATTAATAAATCCGGCGTTCTTAGTCATTTGATATGAGACGGGAATCACGATTAACCCCGCGTTTATAAACATTTGATGTCGGAGGGAGCAAGAGCTCTCGGCAGCGCCGAGGCTGAAGGTAGTCTTGAGCGCCCCCTTAATAAAAAAAAAACAGGATCGGGGGAAGGGAAACTTGGCTTACTTTAAAAACATCTTGACATCCTAAAGAAGGCGGTTTATAAAACCGCAGCTCTAAGCTCTAAACTATAATTTACTGTACCATAGCAGCAATTCAGTCGGCCGAGGGTTAGGGCGAATTCCTTACACACGTCTTTCCACCCAGTGCACTCGCCCGCTATTTGCTTCTCATTCAGCAAAGTTAAGTGAATGCAACTGCCCGATCAGAGAAGAAATATATTCTAAACTAAGAGCATAAAAACTTCCATTATTGAGCAAAATGTCCGGGAATTT
The DNA here is from genome assembly GCF_040183065.1 of Periplaneta americana. NCBI lineage: Eukaryota > Metazoa > Arthropoda > Insecta > Blattodea > Blattidae > Periplaneta > Periplaneta americana. The sequence goes on along the minus strand of NC_091120.1, from coordinate 184,357,915 downwards.
CTTTGAGACGTAACTGACATTCCATTTGATGTGTTGTACGGCCCTGCTTTTAGAACGTACCCACTCTTTCCCCTATGACCGTGCTTCGTGCTTCTATTCAACGCTGTGGCTGTTTAGCTGTGTTGAGTAGAAATGGGGCCGGGCTCAGCTCGGTCAGAAGGAGGACTTCTACAAAGGGCCTAGAGCATTTTGTGATATTTCGTGGTGGACAGAGACATAAATACCAGAGCTAACGCTTCAGAAGAGACGTAGAACAAGATGACAGACAATAAGAACACGTACAACAAATGATATGGAACGATATTAAGTTGGAAAGAAACACAAACAGATTAAATACAACTTTAATTATAAAAGTAGATTAAGTACAAGTACCAGTAGGTAGGAACAAGAAAAGTGCAAGTAGGTTAGGTACAACAAGAAAAGTGCAAGTAGATTAGGTACAGCAAGAAAAGTGCAAGTAGTTTAGGCACAACAAGAAAAGTGCAAGTAGTTTAGGTACATCAAGAAAAGTGCAAGTAGTTTAGGTACAACAAGAAAAGTGCAAGTAGTTTAGGTACAACAAGAAAAGTGCAAGTAGATTAGGTACAGCAAGAAAAGTGCAAGTGGATTAGGTACAGCAAGAAAAGTGCAAGTAGTTTAGATACAGCAAGAAAAGTGCAAGTAGTTTAGGTACAACAAGAAAAGTTCAAGTAGATTAGGTACAGCTAGAAAAGTGCAAGTAGTTTTGGTACAACAAGAAAAGTGCAAGTAGATTAGGTACACCAAGAAAAGTGCAAGTAGTTTAGGTACACCAAGAAAAGTGCAAGTAGTTTAGGTACAACAAGAAAAGTACAAGTAGATTAGGTACAAAAGAAAAGTGCAAGTAGATTAGGTACAGCAAGAAAAGTGCAAGTAGTTTAGGTACAACAAGAAAAGTGCAAGTAGATTAGGTACAACAAGAAAAGTGCAAGTAGATTAGGTACAACAAGAAAAGTGCAAGTAGATAAGGTACAGCAAGAAAAGTGCAAGTAGATTAGGTACAACAAGAAAAGTGCAAGTAGATTAGGTACAACAAGGAAAGTGCAAGTAGATTAGGTACAACAAGAAAAGTGCAAGTAGATTAGGTACAACAAGAAGAGTGCAAGTAGATTAGGTACAGCGAAAGTAGTTTAGGTATAGTGGGCGCCAGCGATTTAGGCAGATGGATTTTGTTAATGTGAACTCGAGAGCGAGTTACTCACCGCTGCAAGATCGGTTGTTATCTCTGTCGCAGCTGGAATGGGTAGGACATAAGAGTAAACATGCACGTCCGAGTATTCTGTTGGATTCTGGAGAGTTACCTCCAAAAACTAAACAAATACTACACGTACTGGGAGACGTACTGTAAAATCATTGCTAACGAAAGTCACTTGTGGCACGCTACAAATTATCCACTCGTATTGTACTGTGGTCCATTTGTATGTTTCATAACAATGATACTAGCGGAGGAAAACGTTATCGCCAACTTATTCATGAAGGACAACAAAATAGCTCGTCAACTGGCACTGTCAGCAAGGTCTTTCGCCAGAATCGGTGGCTCCAACTGTACAACAATAAAAGTTCAAGTAGTTTAGGTACAGCAAGAAAAGTGTAGGCTAAGAAGATTGGTTATAAGAAAAGTGCAAGTATAATAAATACAAGATTCGTTCAAGTAGATTAAGTACAAGAGAAGTAAAAATAGAGGGTAAGAATAAGGGAAGTACAAGTGTATTTACTATAGTAAGAGAAAAGTTCAAGTATATAAGTACAAGAGAAGTGGAAGTAAATTAAATTAGATACGGTACAACGAGAGAAGTGTAATAAAGTAAAGTAAGTACAACATTAGAAGTGCAAGTAAATTAAGTACAAGTAGTTAATTGTAAGAAGAGAAGTGCAAGTAAAGTAAATTAGGTACAGATATGGAATTAAAATTTGGAGCGAGTCTTGATGGGAGTCCACCTGTATGTAAGCAACAATTTCGAAAGACTGTACGCAAGTAGCATATATTCAGGGGCTCTTGTTACTGCACATGCGCAGTGTGTTGTAAGCGAAACTTACAATTAGGGAGCTCCAAATATTATTTCCGTATCTATACAAGGAAGTTCAAGTACATTAAGTATAAGACAAGTGCAGTGCAGTAAATAAGGTACAAGATAAGTGCAAGAGATGTGCGAGTAAATGAAGTACAAGCGAAGTACAAGTAAATGAAGTACAAGAGAAGTTCAAGTAAGTGAAAAACAAGAGAAGTGCAAGTAAGTGAAATACAAGCGAAGTGCAAGTAAGTGAAATACAAGCGAAGTGCAAGTAAGTGAAATACAAGAGAAGTGCAAGTAAGTGAAATACAAGCGAAGTGCAAGTAAGTGAAATACAAGAGAAGTGCAAGTAAGTGAAATACAAGCGAAGTGCAGGTAAGTGAAATACAAGCGAAGTGCAAGTAAGTGAAATACAAGAGAAGTGCAAGTAAGTGAAATACAAGAGAAGTGCAAGTAAGTGAAATACAAGCGAAGTGCAAGTAAGTGAAATACAAGAGAAGTGCAAGTAAGTGAAATACAAGAGAAGTGCAAGTAAGTGAAATACAAGCGAAGTGCAAGTAAGTGAAATACAAGAGAAGTGCAAGTAAGTGAAATACAAGCGAAGTGCAAGTAAGTGAAATACAAGCGAAGTGCAAGTAAGTGAAATACAAGAGAAGTGCAAGTAAGTGAAATACAAGCGAAGTGCAAGTAAGTGAAATACAAGAGAAGTGCAAGTAAGTGAAATACAAGAGAAGTGCAAGTAAGTGAAATACAAGCGAAGTGCAAGTAAGTGAAATACAAGAGAAGTGCAAGTAAGTGAAATACAAGCGAAGTGCAAGTAAGTGAAATACAAGAGAAGTTCAAGTAAGTGAAATACAAGAGAAGTTCAAGTAAGTGAAATACAAGAGAAGTTCAAGTAAGTGAAATACAAGAGAAGTGCAAGTAAGTGAAATACAAGCGAAGTGCAAGTAAGTGAAATACAAGAGAAGTGCAAGTAAGTGAAATACAAGCGAAGTGCAAGTAAGTGAAATACAAGAGAAGTTCAAGTAAGTGAAATACAAGAGAAGTTCAAGTAAGTGAAATACAAGAGAAGTGCAAGTAAGTGAAATACAAGCGAAGTGCAAGTAAGTGAAATACAAGAGAAGTGCAAGTAAGTGAAATACAAGAGAAGTGCAAGTAAGTGAAATACAAGAGAAGTTCAAGTAAGTGAAATACAAGAGAAGTGCAAGTAAGTGAAATACAAGCGAAGTGCAAGTAAGTGAAATACAAGAGAAGTGCAAGTAAGTGAAATACAAGAGAAGTGCAAGTAGATAAAGTACAAGAGAAGTACAAGTAGGTTAATTACAAGAGAAATACAAGTTAATTAAAACAACAGGAGTGCAGGTAGATTAATTACGAGAGAAGTGCAAATGCAGTAAATTAAGTACAACAGGAGACATTTAATCCGATTAAGTACAGCAAGAGAAGTGCTAGAACATTAAATTACGTACAATAAGAGAAGTTCAAGTAGATTAAGCACAACAGAAGTGCAAATACGTATAGTAAATTAGGTACAAGAGAAGTGCAAGTACATTAAATTACGTACAATAAGAGAATTGCTAGTAGATTAAGTACAAGGGAAGTGCAAGTAGATTAAGTAAAATAATAGTTGAAGTGGATTTCCCTTATTCTCATTGTGTTTCCCTTATTCCCCTTGTCTTTATCTCATTCTCTTTGTCTTCACCTTGTTTGTTTCATGGTCTACTCCATTATCAATACACACATTTAATTTGTGTTATGTTATCAAAGCATTTGAAAGAACCATGACATTTACAAGAGAGTATTCATCATTTATGCTGAGTCAAACTTCTATTTGTATGTGGAGATTTGAAATATGTAAAATTTAATATAGAGTGCCATTTAAAAAGTGTTATTTCATTTTATTTATTTATTTATTTATTTATTTATTTATTTATGTACTTACTTTTTTTGCTAAACCCTATACATGAATCAATACTTTTGTCAGACCACACCCAGAAGTTTTAGTTAGATATCTCCAACTTCTTCTGTTTTTTGTTTTTTTTTTCTCATAAAATGAATATATAAACAGTTATTAGCAATATTCCATACTTAATTAACATACTATATACAACCAGCTAAATAAATTTAAAATTCCACTGACCAGTTGGCAAAATTTTTTTTCATTAAATATTACTACAAATTACTTTTTTATTTTTGCTGAAGATAGGGCTAAAATAATTAGAAAAAATAAAATCACATTATCATTTTATACATATCAAACTGCCGAAAAAACGGTAAAAACCAAAATTTTATTGTTTTGTCAAAATTCTGTGTACAGACTTTCCTTCTTAAACGCACTAGTAGAAGAAGACTTTACAATACTCCTTCAGTTCTCTTTGCTCAGTGAGTTTGAACGAGGACATGTATTGCATTTACTAGAACCTGCGAGCATTGCAATGCTCCTCCATACATCACCCATTTCTGCGTTATGAATCCTTTGTGAGGGGCTTTTTACAATCGGAATCGGCCGTAAAGATGTCGTGGTGTCCCGTGTTCTACTTTCCAGCAGAGGGACATCCATCCTCCACTGCTTTGTGTCCCCTTCGACTGAAACAGAATATGTCTCAGTACTGTACAAAGCCTGTAGGTCAGGTTTTGTTCTCTCTAAGTACGTTCTTCGCCTACGATCTGCTCAGTCTGTCTTGGCAACTGCAGAAGACTTGGAATTCTGAACAAGCGAGCATCATATTCAGATCTTATGTAGCCAGGCCAAGAGGACAGTCAGTTATTGGGTTGGTGCTAGAGTTCGTAGCGTCTTTTCGCAGTGACAGAAGTTTTTATTTGAGATAAATAGATAACAGATTAATCAGTAATATATACAGGGTGATGCACTAGGATTTACCGTCCTTTACGGAGCTTATTTCTGAAGACATTTTGAGCAAAATATGTCATATGAACATAGTTTCTATTCTCAATATTTTCAGAGATACACTAATTTAACCTCTTCCCTTACTATATATTTTACCAGTTTTGTGAAAAAAGTGTCATATTTTTTTTATTTTCTGTAAAGAGGTCATTTAATATTGCAGAATCACTGTACATCACTAATTTTCTTACATATCTAAAAAATCACTATGAAATAGACATACATTCATACTTACTAACAAATGGCTTTTAAGGAACCCGAAGGTTCATTGCCGCCCTCACATAAGCCCGCCAGCGATCCCTATCCTGTGCAAGATTAATCCAGTCTCTATCATCATATCCCACCTCCCTCAAATCCATTTTAATATTATCCTCCCATCTACGTCTCGGCCTCCCTAAAGATCTTTTTCCCTCCGGTCTCCCAACTAACACTCTATATGCATTTCTGGATTTGCTCATACGTGCTACATGTCCTGCCCATCTCAAACATCTGGATTTAATGTTCCTAATTATGTCAGGTGAAGAATACAATGCGTGCAGTTCTGTGTTGTGTAACTTTCTCCATTCTACTGTAACTTCATCCCGCTTAGCCCCAAATATTTTCCTAAGCACCTTATTCTCAAACACCCTTAACCTATGTTCCTCTCTCAGAGTGAGAGTCCAAGTTTCACAGCCATACAGAAGAACCGGTAATATAACTGTTTTATAAATTCTGACTTTCAGATTTTTGGACAGCAGACTGGATGATAAGAGCTTCTCATCCGAATAATAACACGCATTTCCCATATTTATTCTGCGTTTAATTTCCTCCGGAGTGTTATTTATATTTGTTACTGTTGCTCAAAGATATTTTAATTTTTCCACCTCTTCGAAGGATAAATCTCCAATTTTTATATTTCCATTTCGTACAATATTCTGGTCACGAGATATAATCATATACTTTGACTTTTCGGGATTTACTTCCAAACCGATCGCTTTACTTGCTTCAAGTAAAATTTCCTTGTTTTCCCTAATCGTTTGTGTAATTTCTCCTAACATATTCACGTCATCCGCATAGACAAGAAGCTGATGTAACCCGTTCAATTCCAAAGACATACATTCATACCTGAATTATTATCCCGAGTTATCTCGTGCACCTTGATTCCAGCTCTGGTAATTGTCCCACTTTGATTTTCTCCTGAACTACTTACCAACTTATGTTTTTTTTTTTATGGATTAATTTATGAGGTACAATACTAGTGCTGTTATCAAGGCGTTAAATGTTGCTTGTCGTGTGATAGACTCGAAAGGAGGGTATTATGCACAGTGGCACGTTGCATTCCGGACAGTAGTATCTGCTCTCCTATATGAGAGCGTTTTGGGAAGAATGGTGTAGCAGTCATTGAATATTTGTACCAGTACATCTGTTCTTCAGGTTTGTGAATAATGTTCTGCAGTATCACTATGCCCAAAAGTACACATATTTCAGAGTCTGTAGTAGGCCGCCACGAATTATTTTCAGCATTCTGTGAACACTTATTAGCATGCCGAATCGTCTCCTCGAATATAATGTTGATGAGGTCATTATTAAAGAATAATTTCAAAAATTAAGAATTATCGTTATCAGAAACAATGTTAAAATTTCAGGGAATGGGGACCTCGGAAGTGCAGAAGAAATGGTGCCAGATTCTTCTATTCAAACCACTGTCGAAAAGACGCGACATCAACTGATCTGAATTTGTTTGTTGGTCTATAACTTCGTCTTCTGGTACCGATGTTTCATTTCCTAATCTTCTACAGGAATATATTCCTGATCAAAAGTTTCGGAATCACTAACTTGATCCATCTTTACACAAAACAGCACAAAAAACACTCAACACAAACAGAAACCACCAAAACTAACTAGCATCTACTCACTACTGAGTGTGAATGCTATATGAGCATAGAATTCCACTCGCAAGGAAGAAGTACAAAAAACACCACCAGATATAGCAATGCCACTAACTTCTGTAGCCATCTAGTGAGGAAAAGGTTAATGAAAGAATGGAAACGTACATATTCGGGATATAATCCTTAGCAGCGAAAATGGGACTCAAACGATTTAACTCGGGTTAATAAATTTTGACACAAGTTAGCAGCCCGAGTTAACTCGGGTTAATCAGGGAAGTGGTTAAAGTTGTTTGTAAAATACGTTTTTTCTTTATTTTGAAGGTAAAAGAATAATAAAAATAGATCATGAACCATTCAGAAGTATCACTTCTTTAATTGGCAAGTATTATGAAATATTATTATAATGTACTGAAGTACATATGGTACTTCCGTGCAGAAATTCTCCGTTATCATATGATGAAAGATGAGTAGAAAAGGTAAGGTAAAAGGTAAAGGTATCCCCGTAACATGCCATGAAGGCACTTGGGGGGCATGGAGGTAGAGCCCCATGCTTTCCATGACCTCGGCACTAGAATGAGGTGGTGTGGTCGGCACCACGCTCTGACCGCCTTTTACCCCCGGGAAAGACCCGGTACTCAATTTTATAGGAGGCTGAGTGAACCTCGGGGCCGTTCTGAAAGTTTGGCAACGAGAAAAAATCCTGTCACCACTTGGGATCGAACCCCGGACCTTCCAGTCCGTAGCCAGCTGCTCTACCAACTGAGCTACCCGGCCGCCCGAAAGATGAGTAGAACAGAAAAAAATTCTCTCCGGCACCGGTATTTGAACGTGGGTTTTCAGCTCTACGTCCTGACACTCTATCCACTAAGCCACACCGGATTCCCATCCCGATGTCGGATCGAATCCTCTCAGTTTTTAAGTTCCGCCTCTTGGGTTCCCTCTAGTGGCCTACCCTCATGCACTGCGTCATAGATGTATGACAGTGGCACAATGTCCACACATGTGCAGAGGTGCACTCATTATTAGTGACTAAGTGGTCGGGACCCGACGGAGGTGGAACTGAGAGGATTCAATCCGACATCGAGATGGGAATCCGGTGTGGCTTAGTGGATAGAGCGTCAGCACATTAGAGCTAAAACCCGGGTTCAAATAAAATCTAGCGGAGCGGCGTGGAATTACGTCCACAAATATAAATATTTACAAGCGGGATTCGGACTATTGTTTAAAACGTGAGGTACTAATGTGGAATAATATACGAGACACTTAAGAAATGTTGAATAATATTTAATGTAAAATTATTATCTTATATCAAAACTGCATATTATGAGAAATATTGCATACTTCATATTACTTTCCGTAATTAATTGTTACATATTTTTTCTTTGGTTTAGTGAGACAAAATGAATTCTGACATTAGAAATGAATTTACAATAATGCTTTATATACCCATTGCTGACAATTGCAAAGATAAAATTGATAGTAATCGGATGCTTGTAATAATTAGTAAAGGCATGTCGACAATAATAAAATTTAATTTGACTATTACACTCTTACTACGTCATACTACTTTTGACCAATAAAACGGTACGAAAGGACGTATTTCAATCAATCATGGCTGCTTATCGCACAATTTTATCGCGTCCCTAGCATTTGTTTAATTTTATCGCGTCCCTAACATTTGTTTCTTTGTTTGCCAACATTTGAATCTGCGCTGGTCTGGACGTCAAAAATATATATAAAATTACAAACCACTCCAGTCGATGCACAGCAGTTTCAAATATGACTCGCATTGGCATTCAAGAACAAGAATTAATAAAAATCACTGATCATACCTATGCATCTTCTGAAATCCGATTTACAAATAAATGAAGAGCACCATTCGGAAATCCTTAATAAGTTGAATACACCATGTAGGCCTAAATCAACGAGTTCCACTTCTATTATGCACACGTCCAATATAACATCAATTGAACCACCAACCACATTCAAATTTGAAAATTGTACATTCAATAATTATTCCTTTTAAAATTATTCATTCGGAAAATCTGAATAAGTTGAATACACCATGTAGGCGTAAATCAGCGAGTTCCACTTCTATTACGCACACGTCCAATATAATATCAATTGAACCACCAACCGCATTCAAATTTAAAAATTGTACATTCAATAATTATTCCTTTTAAAATTATTCATGTTTATTTTTTATGTCATCGTCGTTAATTAAAACTTTTCTAACACTTGTGTATATTAGTTAGGTTATGTTATAGCTTCTGCTCTGAGAGGATAAAAAGAACTTCTGCTATATGATATTATGGATAGTCACGTATCAGAGATTGTTTAATATTAAGATTTATTGAATAGTAATCATTACAGTGTCTGTATAAAGACACTACTGCCATCTAGCTTGCATCTAACGTAATATTTGTAATGTTGAGATAGTACAATAATACATTTGAAGACAGTTGTATTTTCGTAAGTCAATTAATATTTTATTGTATTGGAGTACTTCGTTACTTCTAATCTTTATATGCTTTCTTCTAATCGTGTAATAGTCAATTAAATCCCACTCGAGTTTTGATTTTCTCTAGATAAATCAAAACGCTAGTGATTTTACTGTTGATAAAACCTTAAAATTTACAATACATTTTAACTTCTATTCATTTATTAAGTCTAAATAAAAAAGCTAATTTGTATTTTTCTATCAACACAAAGACGAAGGAATTAGGCCTATTAAAAATATTGTTGACCAACGTTTTATGAACCCTCGGAAATCGAAAGTACGATTTGGAGCAATTTGTAATGCTGTAATTGTAGCAATTATAAACAGCACACATACACCCTGACATTTTAACACAGCAGTAATTAATAAAACTATTAACTAGCCCAGCAACAATATATATTGCAGTTGATTACAACTTGTTTCGCGAGTATCGCCACACCGGCCGCCTAGGTAGCAGCACCAGCGCCGTTCCCACGCAGAACTGCTAGCTGTCCGGTATTATTATAGTAAGGTATTTGGTGTTGTTGTAAATTTGATCTGTAAATGTCAAACTAAATTGAAGTCTTTAATTGCTTATTGAATTTGGTATTCCCAAGAAACTAGTTCGATTAATTAAAATGTGTCTTAGTGAAACTTACAGCAGAGTCAGTATAGGCCAGTTTCTATCTGATGCTTTTCCAATTCACTGCTGGCTAAAGCAGGGAGATGCACTGTCACCTCTACTTTTTAACTTCGCTCTAGAATATGCCATTAGGAAAGTTCAGGATAACAGACAGTGTTTGGAATTGAACGGGTTACATCAGCTTCTTGTCTATCCGGATGACGTGAATATGTTAGCAGAAATCCACAAACGATTAGGGAAAACGCGGAAATTCTACTTGAAGCAAGTAAAGCGATAGGGTAGGAAGTAAATCCCGAAAAGACTAAGTATATGATTATGTCTCGTGACCAGAATATTGTACGAAATGGAACTATAAAAATTGGAGATTTATCCTTCGAAGAGGTGGAAAAATTCAAATATCTTGGAGCAACAGTAACAAATATAAATTACACTCGGGAGGAAATTAAACGCAGAATAAATATGGGAAATGTCTGTTATTATTCGGTTCAGAAGCTTTTGTCATCTAGTCTGCTGTCAAAAAATCTGAAAGTTAGAATTTATAAAACAGTTATATTACCGGTTGTTCTATATGGTTGTGAAACTTGGACTCTCACTTTGAGAGAGGAACAGAGATTAAGGGTGTCTGAGAATAAGTTTCTTAGGAAAATATTTGAGGGATGAAGTTACAGGAGAATGGAGAAAGTTACACAACGCAGAACTGCACTCTTTGTATTCTTCACCTGACATAATTAGGAACATAAGATCCAGACGTTTATGGGCGAATCCAGAAATGCATATAGAGTGTTAGTTGGGAGGCCGGAGGGAAAAAGACCTTTGGGGAGGCCGAAACGTAGGTGGGAAGATAATATTAAAATGGATTTGAGGGAGGTGGGATATGATGGTAGAGACTGGATTAATCTTGCTCAGGATAGGGACCAATGGCGAGCTTATGTGAGGGCGGCAATGAACCTCCGGGTTCCTTAAAAGCCAGTAAGTAAGTAAGTAGGTATGTATTTTTATTAATGAGGTTGTTTTTCCTCTGAAATGTAACATCAAAGAACTGTTGAGAATTTTTCAGTGATTGAACGTAAAATGTGAAGTATATGAGAGCTTGTAAGGCGCCATGCTTGCCAAGTCTGACTGGAAGCACTGTAGCCGTCATGCAGTAATGTAGCTGCTGTTTTTCTTGAACTCAGATTCCTACAAAAGACGAGAATCTGGATCTAAAGTGCAGCCTTTTAAGTAAGGGAGCAGTTAAAATGATAATCGGCTCTTAAATTTCGTAGAAAAAAAAAGTCGAGAGTAGGAGAGAAGAAGAAAGAGACAGGGAAGGAAGAATAAGGGGGAGGGGGGCAGAAAACTCAAAAAGGAGACCGTAGAGAAAAGTAAGTGCCATTTTTTCCTTAATCCCGCAAATGTTGCTGTGGCGCTAGCGGGAGAAGTAGCAACATCGGGGGAGGGTGGAATGGGGAGAAATCCGATAGAGTTAATGGAGGGTTGATTGGGGTGGGTGTGGCGGCGAGAGGGTGGGTTGAAAGCAGCATGATGGGCACCGTACATATAAAAAAATCAAGCTTTCACAATAGTTTTCTTTCTACTTCTATATATAAATCCAGTGTGCTTAGTGAACGTTTTTAAGGGCTCTGGTAATAGCGGTTCTGAGCGTTATTTAAATGCCGATGTTCTATTGAAATGCGTTTTATGAATTCTGGGCTGTTAAGACTTTTAAATAGACCACTCTTGTTAGGTTTTAGCGTCTTTTGTACAGGCGGGCGGGCTGGTCGTTTTCGCGCGTGCTGATAGAGTGGGAAGCACGTAATGATGCTTATTTCCAGACGTTCTCTTACGCATAAGCGCAGACGATTATCGCCTTATAGGCAGACGACATCCATCTGACGTGCCCCATCTCGTAATCTACTCGATGGTATTAGTTCTGTTTTGGGGACGATGTTACGCGGAAATCGCCCCCGCTTTCTGAAACCCGATTTTGCTAATTACAGACATTATTTTGTGATTAAATCATAACTTATTGCCGTAATCGCCATCGGATTTCTGGAGCGATTACGTTCACTGGAAGCAGGCTTGCGAATTCCTGGAACTGGTGTTGGCTTTTGAAAAGGACGTGAGAAATTATCTTCGATATCATTACAGCCACAACCGAGGTTATCGATAAATTTACGAAACACAGACATGAGGTCCATATTTATTTATTTAACCTAGTAGAGATAAAGCCATCAGGCCTTCTCTTCCTCTCTACCAGAGGATTAAAACTACAATATTAAGAATACAATTACAATTATAATTACAATTAATATTAAATTTACAAATACAATAAAAATCACAGTACTAAAAGATTATAATAATAATAATAATAATAATAATAATAATAATAATAATAATAATAATAATAATAGCCTAATGTGTCCCTTGAAGGGCAAAGGCCTCCTGCTAGAGGGTAGCTCTGTTTCACTAACGCGGTGAGCTACTCCGCGTCAGGTTGTGTCTAGTGTTTCTTTGTCTGGTTGGAGTTGATTTCGCTGTCACTTTGATTAATTTGATTTCACTAACACTTTTATTATATTGAATGCACTTTCACTGAGTCAACTTGGGATGTTGTTTGTGGCTGGCACTGTCTTCGTTTGTAGTCGACTTCCAATTGTTCTCCATGTTCCCCTGCTTCTTGCTATTCTGGACCATTGCTGGCCTGCTTGTGTTGTGTAGAAGTCTGCCCACCTCTTCCTTGGCCTGCCTCTGTGCCGGTCTCCTGTGCGCGGGTCCCACATGGTGGCTCTGTATGTCCATCTTTCGTCTTTCATCCGCGCGATGTGGCCTCCCCACTTCCACTTCAATTTGTTTGCTCTTTGTGTGACGTTTGTTGTTGATGCCATTTGGGACAGCGAATCATTGGAAATTCTGTCTCTCATAGTTATTCCCAATATCTTTCGTCCCATTTTCCTTTGGCATATTTCTAGCGCATTCATCTGTCTGTTTGTTGTCGACCATGTCTGGCATCCATAAAGTAGTGTTGGGTAGACGCAGGTTTGTAGTACTTCGAATTTGAGTCTTCTGCTGATTGTCTTATCCAGAAGTATGAACTGGAGGGACCAGAAGGATTTCCAAGCTAAGGATATTCTTCTTCTTATTTCTTTTCCAGTCTTGTCTTTAAAGGAAATTAGTTGGCCTAGGTATGTGTATTCCGTTGCATATGGTAGCGTTGTTCCGTCAATTGAGATGGGGATTTCTTGTCTGTTTGTCATCAGCTGTGTTTTTGTCATGTTCATTGATAGACCTGCGGTTTTGCTTTGTGTACAGAGTTGTTGGAGCATTGACTGTAGTGCTTCTGGTGTTTTTGCAGGACTACGTCGTCCGCGAATCTTAGGTCTGTTAGGTGTCTTCCGTTTATGTTTATTCCCTGTTGCTTGTTCCAGTTCATTTTTCTGAATACATTTTCCAAAACGCTTGTAAAGAGTTTGGGAGAGATTGGGTCACCTTGTCGTACTCCACGTTCTAGACGAAATTATTGACCTTCTTTTTCTGTTCTTACCTTAGCAAAGCTTTGTCTATAATATTGCTCAATAGACGAATGTATTTGCCTTCCACTCCCTATGTCGACAAGGCCTGCAGAATGCTTCTGTGTTCGATTGAGTCGAAAGCTTTGCTGTAGTCTACAAAGCCTAGGTACAAAGGTAAGTTAAATTCCTCTGACTTCTCTATCAGCAGGTTTAACTAAAAGATTAACTGAGTAATAAAGACTAGAAGTTGTAGAAGTTAAGAGCAAAGAAAGATTTTTTTTTACTTAAGTAAAAATTAAATCTAATCTACGCGGTAAGAAAATGCATAATGAATTTGTTCTAATGTTAAAAAATGTATGGCCACTTTCTTATAATAATAATAATAATAATAATAATAATAATAATAATAATAATAATAATAATAATAATAATAATAATAATAATAATAATGTATTTTAGCTGGCAGAGTTAAGGCCGTAAGGCCTTCTCTTCCACTCAACCAGCAAAAAGTGTATGTACATATGCATGAACTTACAAAGAATCCAACAATTTGATTTAGATGAGAGTTACATGTATACAAAAGTTATTTACAAATTAAACAACAAAATACTATGGACTATTAATTAAACACTGAAATAAACTGTGTAGCAGAATTAAACTAAAATACATAGAATGTTAATATATTTCAAATAATATTAGATAATATGTCCATTACGTAAAAGTCTACTAAATTATGATCATAAATATGTGGGCAATAATTACTTGTCCACATTTTTACGTCCATTTTATTAACGTACAATTTCCATGTACAAATTTTACAGCTTCTACCAAAAGTTTAAGGACACTCCTTCAGAAGTGATGTTTCACTCCTGAATTCATACTTATGTGAACCACACAAACTTTGGAGAGATTTAGCTACTTTTTGTTAAAAAATTAGCGAGATTGTAGGGCGATATGTTGGTATGTTCACAAACAACGCATGGTGACATTCTGTGGATCTGTGTACAGTCGTCAATAGTTTGAAGAATATTGTCAATTTATATTAATATTCTAGGTTCTGAACAAAGCTATTCTGTTATTATTGTATTATTTACGTAATGTTAATTCAAAATGATTTCAAAAAAGTAAACTCATCTGTTATTAAATAATTACGCAAACAGGAGCGAGTACGGTAACAAGTTTATTTTTCCTAGATTATTCTTCATATTTCAAATTTAGTTTAATACCACATGTTAACTGTCTGAATTTATGATAGGCTTACAATTTTTCAAAATATTGCTTAAAATATAGAAATTCAATATTTCAGCGTAACCCCTCTCAGGGCCGGTTGTATAAAGCGTTTGAACAAAGATTCAGGGTTAAAAATGGCCGCGAGTCAAGTTGAACCCACATTTGCTGTTGTATAAATGCTAATCTAAGTTTATTTTTATCGCAATCAAAGTTCATAAAATTTGACTCTCGAATTTTCTCCCATTAATCTTCTTGAACCTGGATCAGAAGCATTCATATTTAATATTTAACCGATCCTGAAGCCTAAAGCAAGAATTTTCGTGTACCTTGTGTAAAACAGCTTTACTGAGGTGAATTATATCTATTTTGAATGATAGTTACAGTATTTACATAACATTGTTTAAGGTTCTAGACAATCTAGAGTTTATTATTTAGCAGAAATGAGGTTATGGATGTAAGTAATGAGGAATATTAGCCTATATCCGAAATACAAACGTCAGTTATTGTTTATCATTTAAAAATAAACAGCAAAAAAATAAATAAGGAGCAAAATAGGTTTTACTAAAAATCCGATGTCTACTAATGACATAGAATCTACCCGGAGTTGAACCTCTGTGTCTTTGATGTGGAGTTCTGTAACAGGTAGTTGCGGTAGTAGGCAGTGTGAGGAACCGCGGGCAGCTAATATCTGGGAAAGCCTTCTCGTGCACTTTGTAAAGTGATATATTAGAAGGGCAGGCGGACAGCTTCCCGGCCGTGGCGGGGATGTCAACGGATGACCAGGCGCAAGATTACACCGCGGTCGGATTAAGAGTGAGCCAGCGGGAGCAAATAATGGACTGGATCAGGTGTTTAAAACAGAATATTATTAATACACGACATGCGCAGTAATTTGTTTTCGGTCCCAGATAAACCGCTTTCCTCTGTCGAGAACGTCAGCAAAGCACAAGTTTTCGGAACGTGTTGTAAAATTGACGTTACTGATGTGGCTTTTGACTTAATGAACGCTGCTTTGCAGTCAGCCTCCGTACGATGAAACGGATTACTTGGTTTTATTTAATTAAACTTTAACTAAATTAAATACGTATAATATAAAATGTGCTGAGTTCGCCGCCATCTCAAATTTAATTGTTTTTGGTATGAAGTAAAACATTGTTGTTTAGTCAACTGTCCGAAGACAGGTCTGAACCTCACAAGTGACAACAATAAGGCATCACTCATGATTAGGGCCGTGATATCGGTATATTTGTATTAAATTGAAGATGAATACACGACGCCGGACAGAATGTAGTCGACGTGTTTCAAGTACAGGGACATCATTTTATTTTCACTTCAATTTTTATTGTACCTGAGTTTTTTAATGTACTTCACTCCCACCCCTTCTACTAATGAAGTTCAACCGTCCTCCATACAGGTCCAAGACCGCATATACAGTCATAGTAGCCTTACGGTCATAGTAAACGGTACGTTCCAAAAATATATCGGCGTTTGCAGTGAAGAAAGAGCTTTCAATATTGAATCATTTTCGCACAGGTACGTCGTCCATTTGCCTACGTCGTATCCCGGTTTCCCCCACCAGCTTTTATTCGCCAGCTAGTGGCTGGGCTGTCTTAGCTCTTTTCTGAGAACATTAATTTCTGTTAGGAATTGAACATCTATGTAATATTATACAACTGTTTAAAATAACTTAAACAAAAGGGCCTCGTTAAGTAATTAACTGTCACGTGATTTCTTCCCTTTCTACGACCCTACGACATAACCACTTGGACGGATAGTAGATAGCATGTTTGAATAATTTTATCTTTTCGGATCGGGCAGAAGTGAAGATTGAATTTACAGTACGTAAGGTACTCTTTTATAGAGTGGGTACAGAATTATTTCAACAAGAGTTACTAGTACGAAGGACGAAACTGGTAATTAGAATTAGATGCAACAGTCTATAGTCCAAAATATGCAGAAAAGAACTGAAGCCTATATCGAAATGAACGGCCACCATATTCAAAAATGTGTTTAAATATCCATATTACGATTATTTTTCAGTTTAACTTCATTCTCTATATTGTACGCTAATGTGCTGTAGACAGTATAATATACACTGCATAATGAATACGTTCGCATGGATAACTCAGTTCGTGAGTAAAAACACTTATTGTTAATACTGTACTGTATTTTGATGAAACAAGAACCTAATGAAAATTATCGAACTCAAAATCGCGATATTTCCTAGTTTACGTAAATGGATGAACTACTTTTCTTCCCTCCCATACCTAGTAAAGTGATTTGTTTGTATATTATGCCAGTATCATCGAATTGAAGTCGTGGAAGGGGGTAGCAAATGCTGTTGATCCAGAGTTATAGGCAAGTTAATATTTAAAATGTTAGTAAAAATAAAATGATGGCCCTGTACAAGCGGATGAAGCGAATTAGACACACGCCTGAGGTCTAAAACGCTGGTGAGGTTGAGAATAATTGTTGGAAATCATACTTAAATTATCACAAATATGGTAAAACATAAGTCTGAAAAGACTTTTTATATAGCCTATTTAGAGTTCTTAATTACAGTTTTAGAATGCCGGAAACGTATATGGCGTACAATTTTGCTTTCCCTATATTTGACTATTACATTAATTTATTTATCACATCTATTCCATACCTTACCTTTCTTCCATGTTGTTTGCTTGGTTTCGGTTGCTGCTGCAATAAACAACAACATTCATTTTCAAAGTTTCAAATGAAAATGACCGTCGAGTGTCGGATAGTATAACCTTATATGCGGAAAAACTGCGTTCTACATCGGCTGAAATCAAGGCCGACAGGTGTAAAATATTTCACATCATCCATTTTTACATCAAGTTTATAACAATTGCACTTGTCATCTGACAAAACTCTTGCAATTTTGCATAATGAATTGAAACCACCGTTTTTTTTTTTTGTATTGCTGTGTTCATTGTCGCACACATCTTACATGGAAGTGTTTCAGTATATTTTAAAAATAGTAACTTATTATTCAGTTGTGCTTTGACAGACGCGTGACCAATGCATGAGTAAATAAAGGAAATGTTTCATATAAAACAATTTTTATCTCGAAAAGAAATCAAAATCGAGCAAAACTGTATTTAACTTTTTTGTTAAAAATAACCCTCCAAAATTAATGATACTACTTACGGTTCAAGCTATATAGATCTTAAACGCAATTACAGAGATATCTTCAAACACCATGTCACTTTTTCCTATTTTTCGTCATCTTCTGTTGTCTTTTTCTCCATCTTTTCTTGTCTCATTCTTTTGAATCTTCACTTCTCTTCTCTATCCCGTTGTTTTTCTTGTCAAGAAAGATACAATTTCTTACGTTAAAAATTTCTCGGTACGTAATAAACTATTAGTGCATAGTTGTTTAGTTTTTTTTTTTAATTTTTAGTGCATAAAGTTCCGCAGTATATTTATTACATAATTTATCTAAATATATTGCTATTTTTAGCTACGTATTTAAGTACATATTTCTCATTTTCATATTACATAATATCAAGACTCTCCTGACAACGTGCTGCAAACACACTGTATCACACTGTAAGGACAGTCGTAACATATCATACGTATTTATGTATATATTTTTCATTTTCATATTACATAAAATCCGGACTATAGTGACAACGTGTTGCAAACACACTGTATCACACTGTAAGGACAATCGTAACATATCATACGTATTTATGTACATATTTTTCATTTTCATATTACATAAAATCCGGACTCTAGTGACAACGTGTTGCAAACACACTGTATCACACTGTAAGGACAATCGTAACATATCATACGTATTTATGTACATATTTCTCATTTTCACATTACATAAAATCCGTACTCTAGTGACAACGTGTTGCAAACACACTGTATCACACTGTAAGGACAATCGTAACATATCATACGTATTTATGTATATATTTTTCATTTTCATATTACATAAAATCCGGACTCTAGTGACAACGTGTTGCAAACACACTGTATCACACTGTAAGGACAATCGTAACATGTCATACGTATTTATGTACATATTTCTCATTTTCGTATTACATAAAATCCGGACTCCAGTGTCGACGTGTTGCAAACACACTGTATCACAGTGTGAGGACACTGTATCACAGTGTGAGGACAATCGTAACATGTCACACGTATTTATGTACATATTTCTCATTTTCATATTACATAAAATCCGGACTCTAGTGACGACGTGCTGCAAACACACTGTATCACACTGTAAGGACAATCGTAACATGTCATACGTATTTATGTACATATTTCTCATTTTCATATTACATAAAATCCGGACTTCAGTGGCGACGTGCTGCAAACACACTGTATCACACTGTAAGGACAATCGTAACTTGTCATACGTATTTATGTACATATTTCTTATTTTCATATTACATTAAATCCGGATTCCAGTGACGACGTGCTGCAAACACACTGTATCACACTTTGAGGACAATCGTAACATGTCATATGTATTTATGTACATATTTCTCATTTTCATATTACATCAAATCCAGACTCCAGTGACGATGTGCTGCAAACACACTGTATCACACTGTAAGGACAATCGTAACATGTCATACGTATTTATGTACATATTTCTCATTTTCGTATTACATAAAATCCGGACTCCAGTGTCGACGTGTTGCAAACACACTGTATCACAGTGTGAGGACACTGTATCACAGTGTGAGGACAATCGTAACATGTCACACGTATTTATGTACATATTTCTCATTTTCATATCACATAAAATCCGGACTCCAGTGACGACATGTTGCAAACACACTGTATCACACTGTAAAACAATCGTAACATGACATGCGTATTTATGCATATATTTCTCATTTTCACATTACAAAAAATCCGGACTCTAGTGGCGACGTGCTGCAAACACACTGTATCACACTGTAAGGACAAGTGTAACTTGTCATACGTATTTATGTACATATTTCTTATTTTCATATTACATTAAATCCGGATTCCAGTGACGACGTGCTGCAAACACACTGTATAACACTGTGAGGACAATCGTAACATGTCATATGTATTTATGTACATATTTCTCATTTTCATATTACATCAAATCCAGACTCCAGTGACGATGTGCTGCAAACACACTGTATCACACTGTGAGGACAATCGTAACTTGTCATATGTATTTATTTACATATTTCTCATTTTCATATTATATAAAATCCGGACTCCAGTGACGACATGTTGCAAACACACTGTATCACACTGTAAAACAATCGTAACATGACATGCGTATTTATACATATATTTCTCATTTTCACATTACAAAAAATCCGGACTCTAGTGGCGACGTGCTGCAAACACACTGTATCACACTGTAAGGACAATTTTAACGTGTAATTTAACACACAACTCTTCTCAAGTTTCGAACTTGGTCCTTTCTGCTGAAGTATTACGTGACTAAGCTACAATGCGATATCATAATGTGATTCCATCATGTTATTACTATCATAATTCGACCACCCACAAACCACAGTAACAGAAACACTACAAAGATGTTTTACTAATTATAAATAACGCAATTATGTTGGTTGAAATTCATTAAAACATTTTTTTCTGTCAGATTTTTGTTTCGTTTTGCAATAAATCACCCTAAAGCGCTCTTAAATTAAATAGGGGAAATTATATTTCCATCATACTACAAATTAATTAGAGTATTCAACTTTCAGAGCTCTGTGTGTTTCAATCAAGAAGTGTAACAGGATAGCTACGTATATATAAAAAAAGCGAAAAGTTCCTCGGCCCCTTTTTTAAACATGTTAAAATTAAAATAATGGTTTCAGGGCTTCCGATGTGAGCACAATTTGTTAAATTGCCTCTTCAGTCCCAGTGGACGTTTTGTATGTGATTACTGAGTTTGAAGGAATCTGCTTCGAAACCTCTTCGCAGCATAAATACAATTACTGAAACTTACCACATAAACAACCCCGTGTTGGTAGAGAAGTGTTATTAGCAATATTCTGAGTACAGGTATAGTATATGTGTAGTTAATGCATGACACTGAAAAAACCTTCAACGAAATGTGTCATTACTCACTGGTAGACTCACGTTCGACTCCTAATAGGGCAGGACAATTTTTTTAATTTTATGTTTTTTCTGTGTTGTCTCAAGTAAACGGCTTGCTCCAAGTCAGCCTATTAATGTAGATGAAAACTCCACTATCATCATCTTCGATTAGGCTCCGTAGCCTGCTGAACGTTAGAACAAAAAATGTTTCAATAGTTAAAAAGTGAAAAACAATTAATATAATAAATGAGGGGTGCTCTGCAATAACATGATACGTGTAGGAAGTGGGTTTTTGGCTGGAAGTAAAAGTAACATTGTTTTCATTAACAAACAAAGGCCTTTGCAAATCTTCGTTTTTGAATTAGTGTTATTGATAGTTTATATGTATAAATTCATGTATTATTCGTCCAAATCTCGTTATTGAATTTGTTATTTTACTACATTACTAGTAAAGTACTCCGACTTGCCTTGTTATTGCAGACATAAGATACAACTTGCCTTGTTATTCCAGTCATACGATACAACTTGCCTTGTTATTGCAGACATACGATACAACTTGCCTTGTTATTGCAGTCATACGATACAACTTGCCTTGTTATTGCGGTCATACGATACAACTTGCCTTGTTATTGCAGTCATACGATACAACTTGCCTTGTTATTGCAGTCATACGATACAACTTGCCTTGTTATTGCAGTCATACGATACAACTTGCCTTGTTATTGCAGTCATACGATACAACGTGCCTTGTTATTGCAGTCATATGATACAACTTGCCTTGTTATTGCAGTCATACGATACAACTTGCCTTGTTATTGCAGTCATACGATACAACTTGCCTTGTTATTGCAGTCATACGATACAACTTGCCTTGTTATTGCAGTCATACGATACAACTTGCCTTGTTATTGCAGTCATACGATACAACTGGCCTTGTTATTGCAGTCATACGATACAACTTGCCTTGTTATTGCAGTCATACGATACAACTTGCCTTGTTATTGCAGTCATACGATACAACTTGCATTGTTATTGCAGTCATACGATACAACTTGCCTTGTTATTGCAGTCATACGATACAACTTGCCTTGTTATTGCAGTCATACGATACAACTGGCCTTGTTATTGCAGTCATACGATACAACCTGGCTTGTTATTGCAGTCATACGATACAACTTGCCTTGTTATTTCAGTCATACGATACAACGTGCCTTGTTATTGCAGTCATAAGATACAACTTGCCTTGTTATTGCAGTCATACGATACAACGTGCCTTGTTATTGCAGTCATACGATACAACGTGCCTTGTTATTGCAGTCATAAGATACAACTTGCCTTGTTATTGCAGTCATACGATACAACGTGCCTTGTTATTGCAGTCATACGATACAACGTGCCTTGTTATTGCAGTCATACGATACAACGTGCCTTGTTATTGCAGTCATACGATACAACTTGCCTTGTTATTGCGGTCATACGATACAACTTGCCTTGTTATTGCAGTCATACGATACAACTTGCCTTGTTATTGCAGTCATACGATACAACTTGCCTTGTTATTGCAGTCATACGATACAACTTGCCTTGTTATTGCAGTCATACGATACAACGTGCCTTGTTATTGCAGTCATATGATACAACTTGCCTTGTTATTGCAGTCATACGATACAACTTGCCTTGTTATTGCAGTCATACGATACAACTTGCCTTGTTATTGCAGTCATACGATACAACGTGCCTTGTTATTGCAGTCATACGATACAACGTGCCTTGTTATTGCAGTCATACGATACAACGTGCCTTGTTATTGCAGTCATACGATACAACTTGCCTTGTTATTGCAGTCATACGATACAACTTGCCTTGTTATTGCAGTCATACGATACAACTTGCCTTGTTATTGCAGTCATACGATACAACTTGCCTTGTTATTGCAGTCATACGATACAACTTGCCTTGTTATTGCAGTCATACGATACAACTTGTCTTGTTATTGCAGTCATACGATACAACTTGCCTTGTTATTGCAGTCATACGATACAACTTGCCTTGTTATTGCGGTCATACGATACAAGTTGCCTTGTTATTGCGGTCATACGATACAACGTGCCTTGTTATTGCAGTCATAAGATACAACTTGCCTTGTTATTGCAGTCATAAGATACAACTTACCTTGTTATTGCAGTCATAAGGTACAACTTGCCTTGTTATTGCAGACATAAAATACAACTTTCCTTGTTATTGCAGTCACACGATACAACTTGCCTTGTTATTGCAGACATACGATACAACTTACCTTGTTATTGCAGTCATAAGATACAACTTGCCTTGTTATTGCAGACATAAGATACAACTTGCCTTGTTATTGCAGACATAAGATACAACTTGCCTTGTTATTGCGGTCATACGATACAACTTGCCTTGTTATTGCGGCCATACGATACAACTTGCCTTGTTGTTGCGGTCATAAGATACAACTTGCCTTGTTATTGCAGTCATATGATACAACTTGTCTTGTTATGGTAGTCATACGATACAACTTCCCTTTTTATTTCATATGCATGAAAACATTGCAGATTCTTTCTAAGGTTGCTAAATGTAATAAGGATTAAAATGTAATATACGAACATAAAATAATTTAAGAGATGAATTTAATTTTCACAATACAAGTATAGAATACATGATATAAGAAAATAGAACTTGTATATTTTCTTGTATATCGCAGTACGTTTATGTAGTGCGGGAAAAGAAATGTGACGTCTCAAAATCAAAATAAATCCAAAACAACGGATGTATTTTTGTGTGTCTATATATTTCGTATTGTACAAAGACACGTCCGAATGAAATTCTCAACACACAACTCAATTTCAGAACACACACACTCTTTGACTCCACATTACACGACACAAACACAACCCCACAGGAAATAAAACAAAAGGCGCCAAGACCAGCAACAACCAGTTCTGAAGAAAGCCAATAGCAGGCCGAAACATGTAAACCAGGTACAGTAAAATTTAACACATTAATTATCTTATTTATTTATTTATTTATTTATTTATTTATTTATTTATTTATTTATTTATTTATTTATTTATTTATTTATTTATTATTTTGCTAATAATTGTAACATAATTTATAAAATAT
Source organism: Periplaneta americana (assembly GCF_040183065.1). NCBI lineage: Eukaryota > Metazoa > Arthropoda > Insecta > Blattodea > Blattidae > Periplaneta > Periplaneta americana. The sequence goes on along the minus strand of NC_091120.1, from coordinate 184,334,053 downwards.
ACAGAGAAACTTTAGCTCGCCCCTGAAACAGTAGAACTCGTGCTCAGGGGCGGATTCCTGAATTGAAATTAATTATTATACAATACAATTATAATTAATAATTATACAATACAATTTGCAATTACAGTATATAAATTTAAATTTACAATTTTTCAATTTTTATAAAATCCATACATAACTTTTTAAATTTAATACTAGAACTATTAGAATTGACAAGATTAGGATATTTAAATATAAATTTGTTATATATTCTTGGGCCTAAATTACTACTATGGTTAAATACTGTAACAGTGTTGCATTTTGGTTCAAACAATCTTAAAGAATTCATACCTTTTGTTTCACAACTCTGAGAATACAATTCAAAATTATTTAGATTTTTATGTATGAATTTTATTAATACAATATAATAAATTTGTCTTACGTTAAGTACATTAAAGTCTATAAATAAATTTTGAGATGGAAAATCAATAGGTTTATGAAGACATTTTAATTATTTTCTTCTGTAATAAATGAAATGGATTAAAATTGGATTTAAATGAGCTATCCCATCCTATAATTCCATACATAATTACCGATTGAAATAAAGTTAAATATATTGTACGTAATAAACTTATTGACAAGTAATTCCTCAATAAAACAAAATAATATATTATTTTACGTAATTTATTACAAAGGTAATTAATGTGTTGGTTCCATTTTAAATGATTATCGAAAATTATGCCTAAATACTTAACTCTTAAATACTTAATCGTGCATTTCAGAACAAAATATAATATGTTTCTTCATAGTTAAAGGGTGTTCTTAACGTTCTTGAATATTCCTGGTTATTTCACTTCCACCCTGTATTTTTCTGTACGGTAGTGGGGACCGCAAACAAAAGTCACTCCCAAAAGTGGGTCGCGCCTTCAAAAAGTTTGGGAACCACTGCTCTAACGAACATGCAAGTATTTACTACCGCTCCTTTCCCCTGTATCGGAAACCAGACTTGCGTCTGAGGAGTGACCGACCGGGAGATGTGTGATGTTACACAAGTTAGAGTGCGCGGTTTAATATCTCAGAAAGCTTCCTCCCCCGCCGGCCCCCTCCTCCTGGGCCGCTACTTCTTGTTGGTCTGTCCGTCCTGTACACTTTGCAAGTTGATATATTATACAGAGTGCAGTGGGATGGGGGCAGGGGGCCTGTGGCCCGAGATGGGCGGGGGAGGAGGTAATGACCATCATGGAAAACATGTACACTCCTGCTTGCATCACACATCGCGCTCACGAGCAACAGTGGCCTAAGTACCGAGTCATTCTGTTGAGTGCCCCCTGACAGGTAAAGATGACTTTCGCGCGGAAGAGAAGTGAGCGGAAACTGCAGTTTCTCAGCTCCCAAACTATTATTTGATGGAAACTCGACCGTTGAGACTAAACAGTTTCATTTCTTGAGCACAGAAACTTTGTTCGAAGCTGAACAGTTCGTTTCATTGTGCAGATGGGTTAAATAATTTATTTTCTTAGTACAGATGCAATTTTCGAAACTAAAGACTTTTCTTTCTGGTCCATAGAGACTCTTTTTCGAACATAAACAGTTCAGTAGGGTCTAACTGATTAACTAGCGGACTTACTCGTGTTAATTATGTAAGTTTGTGCGGCTTATAGCTGTTTCGGTACTTCATCACACCATCCTCAGAGCCTACTAGATCTCGGCGTCATCTCGAACTTCTCTGCCCGTTATGTGGGTGCGTTTGATTGTTGAAAGGTGTTGAAAAGTGGAGTCAAATAGTGTGTGTGTAGGCCTACTCAAATTGATCTGTGTGTTGAGAATTTGATCGGGGTGTGTTTTAGTGTGTTTATATATTTCGTATTGTTCTAATGTGTTGAGTTTTTTGTTCTTGGGTTGTATGTGTAGGATAGTTAATCAATTACTTATATTCAAGTGTTAAAAGTAGTGTACGCAAGATTCAAAATGGATAACCAGTTCATTTTCTTATATCAGTTAAACAGTTCATATTGTCCTATTACTAGTAAAACCGATTAAGTCCACTTTTTGTGTAAAATAAGTAAAGTACACTCCCCGACTTGTCTTTAAGTGCTCTGTATTCTAATAAAATGGAATAAGTCCGAAATGTTGTAGCCAACAACCAATTTACTTACTTACAAATGGCTTTTAAGGAACCCGGAAGTTCATTGTCCCCTCACATAAGCCCGACATCGGTCCCTATCCTGTGCAAGGTTAATCCAGTCTGTATCATCATATCCCACCTCCCTCAAATCAATTTTAATATTATTCTCCCATCTAAGTCTCGGCCTCCCTAAAGTATTTTTCCCTCCGGCCTCCCAACTGACACTCTTTATGCATTTCTGGATTTGCCCATACGTGCTACATGCCCTGATCATCTCAAACGTCTGGATTTAATGTTCCTAATTATGTTAGGTGAAGAATAAGAAATAATATAGTGGCGACATTGTTATTCCCGGCGTGACTCCTCCTCTTTGCTTACTTCTCAGGAAGTGAATTCTTTATAAAGTCTAGGTAGGTAGTATCGTTCGCCATTTTTGTTCTTGCGTTGGCGAGCTACCAGACGAGAAATCTATTTGCCGCACCGTTAAACATCATGTCGTAGCTCCTATGATAATAAATCAAACGCACTGTAATTCAGCAAATAATTGAGCGGCAAATAACGTCCTCGTGTGCTTTCTGCGAACGCTAACGAAAGAGCCAAAATGGCGGGCGATTATGTTAAGTATTTATCCAGCCTTAGGAAATGCTTTACATCTTCATCAGCGAATCACAAGACGCACACGTTTAAATGTAACAGACCTGCAACGTGATTGGCTGCCGGAAATTAGAGCGACGGGACTATAGAGTTAAAATATGTTTAATTTAATTTAATTTAATTTAGTGTTGTTTTCTAAACAAGATTTGTTATAGGAGATATAAAACTTGGTTTCCTAAAAATAACACTATTAATTATAATCTATTTACAATGATGTAAGTTTTTCCTATTATGTATGTGTATGTATGTATGTATTTATTTATTCACACTGCAATGGGTATATTCACACTGCAATGGGTATATACCCGGTGGCAGTGATAACTAATTACACTCAATAATGACAGTAATAAACTTATTAATTAAAAATACAATTAATAATAATACTAATAATTAATATTAACAATAATTAATAATAATAATAATAATAATAATAACAGGGAACATCCTAAATTAAATGAAACGATCACTTAACATAACATTTGAAATAAATCTAATTTGTATCTTAAACCTAAGATCGAACTAAAACCCACGAGTATGATATGTTCATATCTGCACAAGTACCTTTCAACATTACACTCATTTCGCTGTCAACTCACTCACTGCACTGGAACTACGACAAATTTCACTGATTCTATCCTGATTTCACTAGCACTTCAAAAACATTTCACTGTTCAAATACTTTGCACTGCCACTATAAACTATAAAGCTTCACTGACAGGAACATGTTTCACTTACACTACACACTTCACTGACACAACATAATTCTTCACTGATACAACACTTCAATAACAACATATCATTTACATCCTTTAAATACTGTGTATAATTACCGTCTATTAGTAAAGTCTTTAAGCCTATTTTTAAATACTTTTTGGTTGTTGGTAAAGCCTTTAGTAAGTCTGCAGGCAAAGCATTCCAGTCCCTGATAGTACGATTGAGAAAAGAAAACTTTCCAGTGTCCGTCCTCTGTCTTCTTTCCCTCAATTTATATGAGTGGTCGTTCCTTAATTAAGATAATTTCTTGTCATTTTAAGTGTAACTTATCTGCCATCCATGGTATAACAGCAACATGAAGTGGAAAGGATCAGAAAACTATATGTCGTGAAACACATTGAATTATAACTTAATATTTCCAAAGGTTGTTGTTTAGTCAACTGTCCGAAAACAGGTCTGTACCTCACAAGTGATACTAAGAAGACGCCACTTACGAGGCAACTAGGTCAGGAGATAATGGGGTAGGATGGCCGGTTCCTTTTCCCCTCCATCACCGACTAGCTACATGTTACACTAATCAGACTTCAGATGCATATAAGCAATTATTGTTCTTCCTCTGACACATATCGTCAAGTGAGATGTACATATCGGTCAGAACCTCAATCAGATGGGGTAAATTATCTGTTTGCAGTATTTTATTCAGCATTTCTGTTCGTTCTCTTTTGGGGGGGGGGGGCATTTTTTAAATGAGCGCAAAATTTACCACACTTCGAATGGGCCTTTTTACATATGGGGAACTTATTTTTTTGGCAATATTGAACTTAATAAAACATTAGACTGAGTGTCTGTATAATATTTTCATGAATTTGAAGAAACTGCTATTTTACAAGCAGGAAGTTACCCTCCAGTTATTTTCATCGGTGCGTCTGAAGGAACGAAGAACAATACATTCACTGTCGCTTTTATTTAGAATCTTGCATACTTCTACTCCGAATTATCTGTTATCGCGCTTTAAATTTCTTACAACTCTTCGAAACCGACATCAAGCACTTCTTTCTATCTCTCATCATAAAACGTCTTTATACCCATCCTCCTACATTGTAGAAATATCTCGCATCTGGAATTCGTTACCTAATGACGCCAGGGACTGCCGGACTTTATGACAATTCAAAATTAAATTGGAAAATTTTGTCTTATTTAATGGTTTTTAGGTATTGCCAGAAGTGTTGATTTGTGTTTTTTTTTTTTACTCTAGATTAAAATTGAAAGTTTCTTGTTCAGGCCTACGCTAGTTAATTAGTTAGGATACAATTAATTATGATACTTAACCATTCATTTAAAGTTTGTGTGACTGCAACCTGCGTATATTTTTGTGTAGCTTTACTTTGTTTATAGTGTATTTGTTTCTTTTTTATTTCTATTATTGTATTTGTATTTCTGGTGGTGTGGAAGAGAAGGCCTGATGGCCTTAACTACACCAGAATAAATAAATAGATGACAGTGTACTATATTGTCGTTAATTCGAACTGTGATTTGCAGCAATCTCTTAGCTCGGTTATAGGAAGCATACATTTCTTCGTAAATATGTTTAACTTGTTGAAATATTTTATATCAGTTTTAGACATTATTACGTTAATTTATTTTAATAATAATTTTAGTAAACGCCTAAAGCAAGCATAGGCATACATGTATAATTGTATTTATATGATACAAATCCGTTAATTAGAATTTGTGTTCGGATGTAGTATCGCTTAGAAAAAAAAAATAAGTTTTAAGTTCGGTATTAATATTATTAATATTAAACAATGCGGAAGGATCCGGACATACTGGGGTCATCGTTTCCCTAAACCAGTGATGTCAACTGATGTCCATAGGCGCAAGCGCGAATTTTAGAGGTGAGGAGAGCCTGAGCGCTTTACAGCGGAAAGGAAAGAGACGGACGAAAGAGGTAGTATATGCCGCTTGGTCGAGCTATATTCAGGGATGGCCAGCACTGATTCAATGAATAAAGGGAAGAGAACTTATTAAAACTGTATCTATGGTAATTTTTATATTTGTCTGAGAAGTATAAGTGCATTATAAGAATGTAAGTTTTAATTTTAATGTTCATTTTTCACAAGTTTGTTTTTTTATTCAACAGGAATATTTTCTCAACTTTTTTACAGAAAAGTGAAATTTTCAGATATGTTTGTTTAGTAGCCTTACAGGTACTAAAGCAATGTTTTCGTAAATCTAATATATCGTAAATACGCATTACTAAAGATAGTGTATTAAAATGTTTGAAAATATTCGCATGAAAAATGTTTGTAAGGAAATGAATTAACAAAGCAAATACTGTTACATCACAAACAAAAGATATGTGCCTATGTTTTGGTAAAACGTCAGCTCTATAGCTTCAGCAGATTTCGAGATAATTTAATATTCTGATAACAGAAAGTTGCGCACCAGTATCACATAAAAGCATAATGCGATAAGAGTTTTATTATGTAATATTAGTTACAGTTAAAACATAAACCTAGACAACTTTGATTTGTACTATAATATTGTTTTGATTAATTACTTTTATAAGACTAAAGATACCATCAATATCAATTTCAACTTATCATGTCATATTCAGTGCCTTTCTTTCGGATATCACTTTCTTTATGAATGATGTGTTTAATTCATTTAGTACAGTATATTTGTAGTTATTATGGAATTTGTATGAATATTCCTAGTTACCTCTTTATTATGTTATTAACGTTTAAAACACAACTGTAATATCCTTCTGTAATATGTTTCCTTGGTTCACACACGCCTCTTTCAACACAGTGATTCTACACACATCGTGGAGGCTTTTTGCTATATTCTATTCTCTGTTTTAAGTGATATTACAGTTGTAACTTTGGTTTCTAACGTCATATACCAAGTCTACACACGTCGTGGAGGCTTTTTGCTATATTCTATTCTCTGTTTTAAGTGATATTACAGTTGTAACTTTTGGTTTTTAACGTCATATACCAAGTCTACACACATCGTGGAGGCTTTTTGCTATATTCTATTCTCTGTTTTAAGTGATATTACAGTTGTAACTTTGGTCTTTAACGTCATATACCAAGTCTACACACATCGTGGAGGCTTTTTGCTATATTCTATTCTCTGTTTTAAGTGATATTACAGTTGTAACTTTGGTTTTTAACGTCATATACCAAGTCTACACACATCGTGGAGGCTTTTTGCTATATTCTATTCTCTGTTTTAAGTGATATTACAGTTGTAACTTTGGTTTTTAACGTCATATACCAAGTCTACACACATCGTGGAGGCATTTTGCTATATTCTATTCTCTGTTTTAAGTGATATTACAGTTGTAACTTTGGTTTTTAACGTCATATACCAAGTCTACACACATCGTGGAGGCTTTTGCTATATTCTATTCTCTGTTTTAAGTGATATTACAGTTGTAACTTTGGTTTTTAAAGTCATATACCAAGTCTACACACATCGTGGAGACTTTTTGCTATATTCTATTCTCTGTTTTAAGTGATATTACAGTTGTAACTTTGGTTTTTAACGTCATATACCAAGTCTACACACATCGTGGAGGCTTTTTGCTATATTCTATTCTCTGTTTTAAGTGATATTACAGTTGTAACTTTGGTTTTTAACGTCATATACCAAGTCTAAACACATCGTGGAGGCTTTTGCTATATTCTATTCTCTGTTTTAAGTGATATTACAGTTGTAACTTTGGTTTTTAACGTCATATACCAAGTCTACACACATCGTGGAGGCTTTTTGCTATATTCTATTCTCTGTTTTAAGTGATATTACAGTTGTAACTTTGGTCTTTAACGTCATATACCAAGTCTACACACATCGTGGAGGCTTTTGCCATATTCTATTCTCTGTTTTAAGTGATATTACAGTTGTAACTTTGGTTTTTAACGTCATATACCAAGTCTACACACATCGTGGAGGCTTTTTGCTATATTCTATTCTCTGTTTTAAGTGATATTACAGTTGTAACTTTGGTTTTTAACGTCATATACCAAGTCTACACACATCGTGGAGGCTTTTTGCTATATTCTATTCTCTGTTTTTAAGTGATATTACAGTTGTAACTTTGGTTTTTAACGTCATATACCAAGTCTACACACATCGTGGAGGCTTTTGCTATATTCTATTCCCTGTTTTAAGTGCTATTACAGTTGTAACTTTGGTTTTTAACGTCATATACCAAGTGTTCACTTTCTATAACATGTTCCATTCGACCTACACGACCTGAAGATGCCAGTCAAAATTGGCGAAAACGTTTGTTTTTAAAATCTGTGTAAATGTTATTATAACATGTTTTATTGTGTTTATGTTAAGTATTGACTGAATAGAACTCATTTTTCAATTAAATCAAATTGTTGAATTCTTTGTAAGTTCATACATATGTATGTATACTTTTTGCTGGTTGAGTGGAAGAGAAGGCCCTACTGCCTTAACTCTGCCAGCTAAAATAAATCATTATTACTATTATTATTATTATTATTATTATTATTATTATTATTATTATTATTATTATTATTATTATTATTATTATTATTAAAAGCACGGAAAAATCTCTGTCGAAAATGAAAGCAAGATTCCTGTTGCTACATAATCCCTTATCTGCTAGTAGCAGACCCCACGCCCAGGAAACAAACGACAGTCGTAAGTAAATAGGCCCCTGACACAGAGTTCACTTGTCGGTCCTCCTAAGTCCTCTCGCAGTATATTCATGATAAATTTAACTAACTACGTCAGAACCAAAGCCACAGGCTTCTGCTTGCCGCTTAGATTTGAACAATATTTCAGCAACTCCCCCAGCTTAGCTGTATAACCAGAGTCCACTAGTCTATTTTAAGGGATTACTATGCGAGATGTGTATTCCCATGTTACACTGATGCTCTGCGAAATGTTTTGAGCCTTGAGTTGGCTGGCCTGCCTCTCTCTGTCTACACCGTAACTCGAAGGTTTATCCTGATGTGTCCAGGTCCCCATGCTAATTTGTCTTGTGGTATGGCCCCTGCAGTCCCCCTTTACTGGGTAAGATGGAGAGAGATGAGACTAACTCCGGCCCTCTCTCTCGGACGGTCAAGTCTCTCGGGGGCCATGCAAGGCATTAAGCTGCCCGCCTGCGCCTCCTGGATAGGAAGTGGATGAGTGTGTGCAGCGGGCTCCTGGATCTGTGGTCACTTTTACGGAGTTGGCTAGCTAGCAAGAGGTACGGCTTTAATTTCCATAGATACTTGTCTCTTGGATTCAGGTGTTTAGAGCGGAAGAGTGCAGGAGTGCAGAGGCTCGACTGTACGGAGGCTTGTTTCGGGCAACACAGATGTTTTACCGAGTCAAAATAAACATTAGTAAGTGCACAAGGTTCCACATGAATTCTTCATTAAAATGAATATAATAAGCATATCCATCCAGTTACCCAATCATTATTTCATTCATCCATCCATCCATCCATTCATACACACATTCATTCATCATCCATTCATACACAGGATCATTCACTTATTCATCCATCGATACGACCATCCTCCCATCCATTTATTCGTTTGCCTATCCACCCATTCATATATCCGACCATCATCAATCCATTCATTCATTCAACCAACCATTCATTATTTTATAAATCTACTCACCCACCCAAGAATCCACTCACATGTTCATTATTCAACCTATAAATCTCCACTCACGATCTAACCATGAATCCACCCACTCACATATTCACTATTCTACCTATAATCTCCACTCATGATTTAACCATGAATCCACCCACTCATCAAACAATTGGGCCATTCATTATTTTATGAATCTACTCACTCACCCAAGAATACACTCACATGTTCATTATTCAACCTATAATCTCCACTCACGATTTAACCATGAATCTACCCACTCATCAATCAATTCGCGCATTCATTATTTTATAAATCTACTTACCCACACAAGAATCCACTGACATGCAAAATACAAAACTCCACTCACGATCTAACCATGAATCCACCCACTCATCAATCAATTCGCCCATTAATTTATACATCTACTCACCCACTCACATGTTCATTATTCAACCTATAAATGTCCACTCACGATCTAACCATGAATCCACCCACTCATCAAACAATTGGGCCATTAATTATTTTATAAATCAACTCAACCACTCACATGTTCATTATTCAACCTATAATCTCCACTCACGATTTAACCATGAATCCACCCACTCATCAAACAATTGGGCCATTAATTATTTTATAAATCTACTCACTCACCCAAGAGTTCAGTCACATGTTCATTATCCAACCCATAAATCTCCACTCACGATTTAAACTTGAATCCACCCACTCATCAAACATTTGGGTCATTCATTATTTTATAAATCTACTCACTCACCCAAGAGTCCAGTCACATGTTCATTATGCAACCCATAAATCTCCACTAACGATCTAACCATGAATCCACCCACTCATCAATCAATTCGCTCATTCATTATTTCATAAATCTACTCACCCACCCAAGAATCCACTCACATGTTCATTATTCAACTATAAATCTCCACTCACCCATCTAATCATGAATCCACCCACTCATCAATCAATTCGGCCATTCATTATTTTATAAATCTACTCACCCACCCAAGAGTCTACTCACATGTTCATTATTCAACTATAAATCTCCACTCACCCATGTAATCATGAATCCACCCACTAATAAATCAACTGGGCCATTCATGATTTTATAAATCCACTCACCCACCCAAGAATCCACTCACATGTTCATTATTCAACCTATAAATCTCCACTCACGATCTAACCACTCACTCATCAATCAATTCGCTCATTCATTATTTTATAAATCTACTCACCCACCCAAGAATCCACTCACATGTTCATTATTCAACTATAAATCTCCACTCACCCATCTAATCATGAACCCACCCACTCTTCAATCAATTAGGCCATTCATGATTTTATAAATCTACTCACCCTCCCAAGAATCCACTCACATGTTCATTATTCAACCTATAAATCTCCACTCACGATCTAACCATGAATCTACCCACTCATCAATCAATTCGCCCATTCATTATTTTATAACTCTACTCACCCACCCAAGAGTCCACTCACATGTTCATTATTCAACTATAAATCTCCACTCACCCATCTAATCACGAATCCTCCCACTCATCATTCAATTCGGCCATTCATTATTTTATAAATCTACTCACCAACCCAAGCATCCACTCACATGTTCATTATTCAACTATAAATCTCCACTCACCCATCTAATCACGAATCCTCCCACTCATCAATCAATTCGGCCATTCATTATTTTATAAATCTACTCACCAACCCAAGCATCCACTCACATGTTTATTATTCAACCTATAAATCTCCACTCACGATCTAACCATAAATCCACCCACTCATCAAACAACTGGGTCATTCATTATTTTATAAATCTACTCACCCACCCAAGAATCCACTCACATGTTCATTATTCAACCTATAAATTTCCACTCACGATCTCACCATTAATCCACGAAAATGAGCGCGCGATGCATGGGAGCATTATTACGTCTTTACATGTGGCTATCTTCCTGCAACGATCTAGCAATCCACAATCCACAGTCGGAAGTTGATTTCTGAATAGCCCTCGTATTTTGGTATTAATTCAGATTGAATGCCCTGAAAATTTACAATTGATAAAATTGTCAGGATAATGTTTACATGAACACGTACAGTATTTCTACGCTTGGCGTGACACTTCATCCCTTTTGAAACTTAGATGTCGCAGTATAAATTGAGCTTAATTGAAATTAATTATTTAGAAATCAGAATTGTTGTCCATTAAAAAGTAAACACCCGCAATTTCACACTTGCTGCAAGCGGATGTTTTCCGTAATTAAAATGTTCGTGGCGCTCAAGTATTTATAGGTTTTGTTGAATTGGAAACGGGGCAAAATCCCTTTTACATTTTATATTCTTTATACGGCTCAAATTAAAACATTTCGTGGGCACATATTGCATGAGGTGTCACAGTTCGATGGCTGTCAGTCTGAAAAAATCACGAGGTAGTTTTATTTTCAAATTTGAGTACAGAAATTAAATATAGCTTGCTGAAAAACTAATGCAGTTAAATTTTAGTAGGCTATTCTTGTTTGTAATAGTAATATACGTTACAAGAGCGGTATGTTGACGTTTTCATGTTCGAGGAAAAGTTTGAAAAAGCGAAACGTAGTTGAGCTTTTTTAATTTCCGAGAATTGAAAGAAAACATACCGCTCGTGTATCGTACATTATTTTGTGCGAAGATCGTTTATTACATACCTGAAAGACGAATTTCTAATTAGTTGCAATGAAATCTCCATTTTGGTTTCTGCTTAATAACGGCAACTTCGGAAAACCAAAATATCTTTCTTCAACATTGTTGCTATAAAATGTTTTCTGTGTTTACTATACTCCAGCAGGCCGTGATATACGTCTGTCTTTTTTTTCCCCAGTCTATAAATGCGAACTTAAAACAAACGGTAAGGTTATGTAATAATTTATTTTTCATTTTAATATTTTAACAATATTATTTATATAACATATTGCAGTAATAACATCGGCATCTGGAATCTTGTTGATTTTTTCACGACTTCCTTAATGTTACTTGTATCAAGAATGCAATAAGTTTCGTGGAGTAGTAGACTTTACTTAATTTTTTCAAATATTTAAAAACAATAATTAACATTGCAATTTAGGTGAAATTGCAGTGGTAAGTTTCCAATATATAATTATTACTATGTTAAACGTCTCTAAAAATAATGTGTTAAAAGCCTAAAGCAGTAAAATGAATGTCGCGCTTAAGCGGTAAGAAGAGGGAAATTGTTATATGTGTTACGTTGGGAATACTGAATGTGGCATTTCACACTTACCGTGTATTGGTTCTGTGCGGAAAACAAGCAAATACGTACGATCTCGCACAAAATATATTACATTCATACACTTTATGGTTACTACAAGCGAATGAATTAGTAATTTTTGTATTCATTTTATTAAATTTTTGTTAAAATTTTAAAAGGAACTAGGCAAAATGGTTATTATTCTCGCATGTTTATCAAAAACATCTTTTCTTGTATTTTAATGTGAAATATAACCCTTTCCGTGGCTTTAATCTCTCTAAGGCTCAATGATATTTGTAATAGGGGAGACTCGGCTAATTCCGCAATATTAAGAAGTAAATCTATCATATTTTTATCAAAACGTTTATTGAAAAATACTATCAAGGTATGTAGACATGGACAAAACCTTTCATTACCAAATGTGATAAAGCAGTGATTACCAAACATCACGAAATTGTGACGTAATATAAATGCAACCCGCACACCACTATCGCAGGGAGAGGGGTGGAGTGGGTATCTCCTCAGGTAATGCAGCGAATAACAGTGCAGAGACGGACTGTGACCAAAAAGCAAAAGGAATATAATAATCTTTTACTTATTAACTACACACACACTTTTTTCCGTGTTAACTTTTATCCTCATATTCATTATTTTTGTATTATTAATAAAATAATAGTAATATGCGTTACAAGAGCGGTATGTTGACGTTTTCATGTTCGAGGAAAAGATTGAAAAAGCGAAACGTAGTTGAGCTTTTTTAATTTCCGAGTACATGAAAACAAACATACCGCTCGTGTATCGTACATTATTTTGTGCGAAGATCGTTTATTACATACCTGAAAGAGGAATTTCTAATTAGTTGGTTTCTGTTCAATGACGGAAACTTTGGAAAACAAATATATCTATCTTCAACATTGTTCCTATAAAATGTTTTCTGTGTTTACTATACTGCAGCAGGCCGTGATATACGTCTGTCTTTTTTTCCCCCCCAGTCTACGTATGATGAGTCTGGAATCTTGTTGATTTTTTCACGGCTTCCTTAATGTTACTTGCATTACAAATACAGTAACTTTTGTGGTGTTGTAGAGTTTACTTAATTTTTGCAAATATTTAAAAACAATTGCAGTGGTAAGTTTCCAATTTATAATTATTACTATATTGAACGTCTTTAAAAATAATATGTTAAAAGCCTAAAGCAGTAAAATGAATATGACGCTTAAGCGGTAAGAATAGGGAAATTGTTATGTGTGTTACGTTGGGAATACTGAATGTGGTATTTCACACTTACCGCGTATTGGTTTTGTGCGGAAAGCAAGCAAATACGCACGATCTCGCACAAAATATATTTTCTTATTTACCATAAAAACGTGTACTTTACATCAGCAGATATTTGAAATTAGAAAAACGTACCAGACTGGTCACGAATTTGTAAATTACACTACATACGTCGGAAAAAATGTCCAAGTATTTTACCCTGATTAAGACATAGGAGCCAATACTTTTTATTGTCCGTTTATTAATGAAATATTCAAATTACACTACATACGTTGAAAAAAAACGTCGAAGTATTTCACCCCGACTAACACATATAAGCCGATACTTTTTATTGTTAATTTAGTAATTAAATATTCAATTTACAGGTAAGGGCGTGGTAGTCTTTATATGAAGAAAAATAATGACAACGTACATTGTTCTTTTGTACTCCATTTAAAATTTTACAACAAATTAAGTATCTCATATTTTTGCCATCTGCACAAAATAAATACTTTTCCTTCCATGCTCCTTAAAATTAAGGTTTTTACATATTATCTGTTTTCTGTTTCGAAAAGAATTGAAATATATTATCCTACATACTTGTAACATTACATGCGTACGTCCGCTGCTGATAAATGTCTTGTCTTATATCGAAGTGATGGCTGTAAACAGAGGGTGGGGGTATGATGTCATGGTTACGCTTGAGTGGAGGCAGGGGCATGTGTCGCGACACAGCTTTTGGCGATCACTGTGATAAAGAGACTTATTAAAATGCAAATATATTTAGTTGTATATACATTACGGTGAAAAAGAACAACTCTGGTAATTCCACAACAGTGCGGATAAATCCGCAATAGGACTTGGCTAATTCCGCAGTCGTAAATAATTATGAAATACATTATGAAAGTAACATAAAAGAAACAATTTATATGTAACAATGCTCACTTTCTTCACAGCTGTGTAGCGAAACACGAAAAACAACCAACTTTCGATGTTTCACTGTATTGCCGACAGAGGTGTCGACCAATGTCCTTGATTTTTTTTTCTATAGCACTGCAGAAGTCATGCCTCCTGTTGATAGCCTCTCAAAACTTACGTTCAAGCTATTGTAAAGCCGCTGTAAGGTACAAGTACCAAATAACGCCACCTTAACACTTCAGTCACTTTTGCTCTGGAAATAAGTTATTTACAAACACGAAAATTATGAAATAGAAACTGTAAGCTTATCTTTACATAACAGCACAATGAAAATGGATATATTATATACCGAACAAGAATTAGAACTCAAATAGGAAAACTTTGTAAACTGGTGTTATTAGGAACAGGTTGTCCAATTAACGCCACCTATTTTCTAGTAACCTATAGGGTAATTCCGGGTTAGATGGCCATAGTTTTTTAAATCACTTAGAACAGGGTAACCGATTGGTAAAGAAATACGAAACAAATCAAATACGTTCCTTCTAGGTTATATTTCTCCACTACAGTGTCTCAGGGCGCATAGAATTCACTGATGTAATAAAAAAATACGTTTGAAATATAATAGGCCACTGGCCATCTCACCCACATATGTTGATGGCCATAGGATATAGGGATAGATTTTTAAGTAAATTCATAACAATTTTTTGTAAATGAATTAGGTTTTATGCACTGGACACATAAATATAGTGTCTAAGTGCATAGTTATGATTGTTTGAAACTTTTCAACAACTTTATTTTTTGTTTTTTCCTCTTTTAGTGAATTTTCCTTAAAACAACACAGAAATAAATTGAAACGCTTATGAACACACTATAATAATAATCCGAGGCACGACAGCCCATGAAGGACCATGATGACCAGCCGGCTGCTGGCCTCACGTCCACATGTCGAAGCAGAGGTGGACGATCATCCAACCAAATGGCGGTATCGTGTGATTAGCCCAATGATCCCCCCAGCCGTTACAGCAGGCTTTCTTAACCGGATTTCGCTACCTATCGTAGTTCCCCAAGTGCATCACGATGCTGGGTGGGCACCGGTCCCATACACTGGCTCAAATTTCATGAGATAATTTCTTCCCCCATGAGGACTCGAACCAGCGCGAATTCCGTAACGCGAGTCCTAGGCAGGATGCCTTAGGCCACGACGCGGGACCTTATGAACATGTTAATGAAACAAAATCCTGAAAGGTCAAAGTAACAGTATCTTTTCCAGTTGGTTTCCGGGATAGGAAGCGTTGTCTCACAAGCAAACATTCTGATGGGAGCAAATAAAAAAGTTTTTTTTTCTTCCGCCATATTAATAATGTCAAAAGAAGTGCTTATACAAATTTTGGCCACTCGACCGTAATTACGAGTCCATCCAGAAAGTGAGTTTACCTGGGGCCGTTTACAGAAAAAACACAATTACATGGAAAGATTTATTGAAACAGATACAGCAATTGTTGCGCTAATTGTCAACGTATCTCCCACTGGAATTGACATTTGTCATACCATGGGATCAATTTTTGTACCATTGTGTCGTAGAAGTCAGCTTCCTGGGATCGAAACCAGCGTTGGACAGCCGCCTAAACCTCTCTACCGATCCCATATGACAAATGTCTTATTCCGGTGTGGAATGTGTTGAAAAAATAGCTCAACAATTGCTGTGTCTGTTCAATAATTGTTTTAATTAAGTTGTGTTTTCTTTCTGTTAACGACCCCTGGCGAACTTTTTTTACGGCCCTCGTAATTGCGATCAAGTGGCCAAAATTTTTATAAGCACTTCTTTTGACGTTATTAACATGATGAAAAAAAAATAACTTTTTTATCTGCTCCCATCAGAATGCTTGCTTGTCAGCCAGTCAGAGAATATTGATAAGTTCTTCAGCAAAAATGTAAGCGAGACTATAGACATCGGTCCCTGTAAGGGAAAATCCATGTTCCTGCATATTTAATATGGCGAACAAACCTACATCCATTGTCATTGCCTATGTGTCACTTGGTCCCATTGCACCCTTTGTAGAATTGTCTGTTTTAACTCTACTTTCCAGGGCTTTTCTTGGACTATGAAATGTAATGAAGGCTTATCGTACAGAAGTGCCATATTTAATGGCTTCAAAAGCACGGTACAAAGTCATCTTCATTCCAAAGACACGTTTGCTGCCGGGCGTTGCTTTATATTTTATCGGAATCTAGAAATAACTATACTTTTACATAATATTATTCGTAAATTGTAGGCCATCTATCCCAGAAAAATGCTGGCCATCTCTCCTTTTTTACGGGAGAGATGGCCATACCGCGTAATAAAAACTGGCAGCAGTGAAGAGAACAAATACAGTTAAGATAGAATGTTTAAAGATGCCTTACCTCTTTAATAATGTTTCCAGCAAATTTCCTCACAAAATGCAGTATTTCTCTATTGTTATTTCAGAAGGTGAAAAACTATTGCTTGCTCACAGACTCAAGAACGGCTACAAAACGCGGAAATAATAACCTTACGTTTTCGCAGGTGCAACAATCACTTCGTTTAATTAACATCTGGAGGCAAACCGATTTTCATTCGAAACAGATGATTACAATAAAAATAAGAGCGCTTGGTCGTCTCACCCGCATGGCTAACTCCCCCGGAATTACCCTACACTTATAATTGTTAATGAATTATTTTTCATAAGCAACACAAATTGAACTACGCGACTAAATTTGAGTTTCTGTTAATAAAAGATACAAAATCACTCAATACTAATGAAAGGTTCTTGTTCTGAAACTGAAACACCAGATGGATTAGGAAAATATGTTTTCCAGTGACTCCTTACTTAAAAAAAAGAAACAATGTGACACAATAGAAAGTTATTAAACACAAAAGCATTTACCTTAGTTTAATATGAATGTTTTCCAATAAGTAAAACAAAAAATTAAGAGTTCGATAAGCATTTGAACCAATATCATCACTGCACATTCTGAACATTTGTAAGTTGAAAGCTTAGTGATTTTCCTGATGTTTTCACACTGATGCTGTACTGTCAGCCTTAGTACTAACATAACCTAAAATTTTGTCTGTAGACCTTTAACGCCACATGACGTTAAAGCGCTACTGAGTACTTGATAACCTGACATGCCTGTTTCTCTAACATTTTCAAATTTTATAGTTGACAAATATTTTCTATACATAGAAGAATGTTTAAGGATCACGAAAATATATAGTTTAATACAGTTATTATTTGCTCAACACACAAAATAAAATATTGCCTCTTACCTTGATATAAGAACAGCCATTCACTATCAACACACAACAGGAAAATGATGGAATATAATGTCACTCGTAAATGTCAGCGGACAGCTAGTAACTCATTTCATCACTAGATTGCAAGCGAATGCAGGCTATAGTAGTGCACTACCAAAAACTTGTGTCGTTAACAAATTTTAATAGGGTGGAAACGCATCTGACAGAAACTGACCTATACGAACTCTGCTGTACGTTTCACTGAGACACATTTTAATTAATCGAACTAGTTTCTTGTGAATACCAAATTCAATAAGAATATCACATGAAACTTCTCTCTTAACCGAGTCATATGCCTTTTTGAAATCTATGAATAACTGATGCACTGTACCCTTATACTCCCATTTTTTCTCCATTATCTTGTCGAATACAAAATATCTGGTCAATAATTGATCTATTACGCCTAAAAACACACTGGTGATCCCCAATAATTTCATCTACATTTTATCGATATTAAAACAAAAACATTCCCAAAATACATCTGCTGGAAGCTGACGTTTCACGTAACTGAAATGCTCGTATTTTAAGGGTCAAGTATTTATAAGTTTTGGATCACTGACAACGGGACAAAATCCTCTTCCAACATTGTATTTTTATATACACGAGGCGCACTTTAAAACATTTTGCGGTTACAAATTACATTGTACTGCATGAAGCATCATCGTTCAATCGGTTTTCAGTTCCAAATAATCATACCAGATCGTTTCGCTGAACTTGCACAATATGGGCACTAATTAACTTAGGGCTTAAAATACATGACAGAACAATAACATTAATGAAGAGGGAATCAATAATGGTGGAGTGAGTGCCCTCTAAGGTCATAAGCGGAACATGTTTTGAAAGCGAAAAAAAAAATTAACATCTGCTAATTAACTGCGCTAGGCAGCTAAGTGTATCCCCCCCTCCCGCACCCACCCCCGCGTATACACTTCATTGCAATAAACGGTCTGGTGCAACGATGCACATCAATACTGCAGGAATGTATTAAAACTTTGGGTTTCAATTATGCAGCTTGGATTTGCGAGGGACTCGTTGCATTTATTTGAACTAAAAATTTTAATTAACACTCGATTCGCAGTTGTTTTAAACGGAAGTGCACAAAGTGTGGGGGTTCGTGTTATGAATTAATAAAGAAATGAATTAATGAGAGACGTTTTGCTTATAGCTGACTGCTAGAATGGTTTCAGACTGGTTTTTCAACGGAATTGAGACTGCTCTTGGATTACCAGTTGAGGGAAAACAGAAAAAATACGGTACTACCGCTCTACGTTATTACTTGTTCGGCTAATTTATCAGATTACAAACGAACCCTTAACTCGAAATATCGGTCTGCCAGGCCGGTATGATATTTTGTTTCTTGAATATTTGCAACACTGCTTAATATTTATTTATTTATTCATTTATTTATTCATTCATTTATTTATTTATTTTATTTATTTATTTTATTTTATTTATCTATTACATTTATTTATTGTATTTATTTATTTTATTTTATTTATTATCTGTCTGTCTATCTATCTATCTATCTATCTATCTATCTATCTATCTATCTATCTATCTATCTATCTATCTATCTATCTATCTATCTATCTATCTATCTATCTATCTATCTATCTATCTATCTATCTATCTATCTATCTATCTATCTATCTATCTATCTATCTATCTATCTATCTATCTATCTATCTATCTATCTTATCTAATCTATCTAAACTATCTATCTTATCTAATCTATCTAAACTATCTATCTTATCTAATCTATCTATCTATCTATCTATCTATCTATCTATCTATCTATCTATCTATCTATCTATCTATCTATCTATCTATCTATCTATCTATCTATCTGTGTACTTATTTTTTATTTATTTATTTATGCGAAGTAAATCATTCGTAAAGTATGGACAGTCGAGTAATTCCGTAGAATAACAAAGTAGCGAATAATTTTTCTTAATCTATTGGAAAGAGAAAGAAAATGTTTATCCTAACGGAAATGTTGATCGATTATTATTTCGAGATACTTAACTTGAGAAGATTCATTTAGAATAGGATAGTTTCAATTATTAGAAGAGCAATTGGATACATGAATTTTTAACGGGTTAGGGACAACTTACAGCAGTAAAAGTTTTGGAAATATTCAATATTTTTTCCTCCATTACTGTATCTTGTACAATAATGAAAATTGGTATGTGTAAAACACTGTCCTTCTGCTATAGGAAAAAAATATATATTTTTATGTTTAAAAAAATTACTTTTTTTTTTTTTCAAAATTAAAAATGGTGGCAGTTCATTGTGCAGTGATGAAGCGTTTCCCTCATAACTCATAAACTTGTTAACTTTTTCATTTCCTCTCACTTTTATTTTATTGCTGAAACTCATATTTCAATATCATGCTCTTTCAACTACATTCCTTAATAAATAATATATATATATTTTTTTGTTTTAGACGAAGATACTGATATTTGACCATTTTTAAACGAATTTTTTTTATCAGACAATCTATCAAAGGTAGAGGAGTGATCTTACATCATATTGGTGATATGACATGTATAAATACACACAAAAAATTCCATCACAGAATGTTGGATAGTTTTTGAGTTATGTGGGAAACGCTTCATCACTGCACAGTGAACTGAATTAAAAAAAAAGTAAAATTGTTTTTTTAATCTTAAAATTATTTTTTTTTTTTTCATATGGCAAAAGGACACCCTTTTAAACATACCAGTTTTCATTATTGTACAAGATACAGTAATGGAGAAAAAAAATGTTGAATATTTCAAAAATTTTATTGCTGTAAGCTGTACCTAACCCCTTAAATACTTCAACGAACCAGGAGATTTCATACCAACAGATGTTGACGAAAATTCTACAACCGTAGTTTTAGTAGGCCTACGATTTAAGACAAGTAGGTTGGAATGAAATCAATTTTTAATCAATTTGGTGCCATTATTTGCATTAAAGCAGCGTTTTTCAAACTATGGTCCGCGGACCACCTGCCCTTGTGGTCCTTCAAATAAAAGGCAGAAGAAAAATAAAATACAAACGATTTGCTTATCACTCAATAGCTGAAAATCTCAGAGTTTGGAAATGACACATGGCAATCGCCTTTCACTTTTTCTTTCAGTACTGACATTTTAATAAATTTATTACCCTATTCATCTACTGAATTCTCACTTTACTTTCAACAACAAAAGAGGGAGTTAAAGCACTATGAACGTGGCGTTTCCCTGCACATCTGGCGCCGCCCCTGTAACCCAGTCAGGGACCACCAAATTCATAACAGAGGACCGAACCTTTTCATGTATTTATGACTTTCTTAATAGTTTTGCCGACACCCAGTCTGCACATTAAAATGGTCAGGTACTGTACGTCGTACACCAATAATACAACTCTGAGGTCACAATTTGAAACTTATTTTCCAAGTAAATATGACGAATTTTCATGGGTTCGTGATCACTTTCATTGCGATATTGAAACTAACAAACTTTCATTGAGTGAAAGAGAACAGTTAATTGAACTCTCGAATGAGACCGGACTTAAAATGAAATTCCAAGCGAAGTTATGGTTAATTTCTAGATTGCATCACAATTGAAAAAAGAATATAGTGAACTGTACAATGGTGCTTTACAAATTATAATTCAGTTTGCTTCTACGTATCTGTGTGAGAAAGGGTTTTCATTACAATCTCTAATAAAAACAAAGTAGGCTACCGAAATCGACTCGATGTATGTGACGATCTCCGTCCTAAGCTTACCAGCGAACAACTGCACAAGAATCGGCAGGCTCATCCATCTCATTGTCATTAACGTACCAAAATTTAGGCCTATTTATTTTTTTTTAGTTAATAAGTTAAAGATTATCCAAACTCTAATAGCCTTGAATTATTAAAGAAACAAAAATGAATTTTCTTCTATTAACATTAGCTTAATTAGTTGATACTTACTTACTTACGTACTTACTTACTTACTTACTTACTTACTTACTTACTTACTTACTTACTTACTTACTTACTTACTTACTTACTTACTTACTTACTTACTTACTTACTTACTGGCTTTTAAGGAACCCGCCCTCACATAAGCCCTCCAGTGGTCCCTATCCTGAGCAAGATTAATCCATTCTCTATCATCATATCCCACCTCCCTCAAATTCATTTTAATATTATTTTCCCAGCTACGTCTCGGCCTCCCTAAAGGTCTTTTTCCCTCCGGCCTCCCAACTAACACTCTATATGCATTTCTGGATTCGCCCATACGTGCTACATGCCCTTCCCATCTCAAACGTCTGGATTTAATGTTCCTAATTATGTCAGTTGAAGAATACAATGCGTGGAGTTCTATGTTCTGTAACTTTCTCCATTCTCCTGTAACTTCATCCCTCTTAGCCCCAAATATTTTCCTAAGCAATTTATTCTCAAACACCTTAACCTCTGTTCCTCTCTCAAAGTGAGAGTCCAAGTTTCACAACCATACAGAACAACCGGTAATATAACTGTTTTATCAATTCTAACTTTCAGATTTTTCGACAGCAGACTGGATGATAAATGTTTCTCAACGGAATAATAACACGCATTTCCCATATTTATTCTGTGTTTAATTTCCTCCCGGGTATAATTTGTGTTTGTTACTGTTACTCCCAGATATTTCAACTTCTCGACCTCTTCAAAAGATAAATTTCCAATTTTTATATTTCCATTTCGTACAATATTCTCGTCACGAGATATGATCATATACTTTGTCTTTTCGGGATTTACTTCCAAACCTATCTCTTTACTTGCTTCCAGTAAAATTCCCGTGTTTTCCCTAATCGTTTGTGGATTTTCTCCTAACATATTCACGTCATCCGCATAGACAAGCAGCTGATGTAACCCGTTCAATTCAAAACCCTCTCTGTTATCCTGGACTTTCCTAGTTAATAATAATATAAAATGAATTTAATTGAATTAATTTTAATTAATTAATTCTATTTTAAAATATAAGTATATTGATATTAAATATACTACAAAAATGATAAAATTGCTTTCGAAGGGAACAAGAGTAAGGTGGTCCGCGGAACTGTTCTGACTTAAATAAGTGGTCCCCACTCCAAAAAAGTTTGAGAAACGCTGCTTTTAAGTATGTAGGTTATCCGAAGTTTTACCTGCAAAAATAAGAACAGTGTCGTCAGCATACGAAAATATCTCACCATTCAATTTTTATAAATTAATCGTCAGTAAATAAATAAATAAATGAGTAGGTAAATGAGTGAATAAATGAATAAATTACTGAGTAAGTAAATAAGGAAATAAATACGTAAATAAATAAACAAATAAGGAAGTAAGTAAATAAATAAATACATGAGTAGGTAAATGAGTGAATAAATGAATGAATTAATGAGTAAGTAAATAAATAAATACGTAAATAAATAAACAAATAAGGAAGCAAGTAAATAAACAAATACAAGAGTAGGTAAATGAGTGAATAAAAGAATTAATTAATGAGTAAGTAAATAAATAAACACGTAAATAAATAAATAAATAAATGAGTAGGTAAATGAGTGAATAAATGAATAAATTATTAAGTAAGTAAATAAGGAAATAAATATGTAAATAAATAAACAAATAAGGAAGCAAATAAATAAATAAATGCGGCCGGGTAGCTCAGTTGGTAGAGCAGCTGGTTACGGACTGGAAGGTCCAAGGGTTCGATCCCAGGTGGTGATATGATTTTTTCTCGTTGCCAAACTTTCACAACGGCCCCGAGGTTCACTCAGCTTCCTATAAAATTGAGTACCGCGTCTTTCGCGGGGGCAAAAGGCGGTCAGAGCGTGGTGCCGACTACACCACCTCATTCTAGTACCGAGGTCATGGAAAGCATGGGGCTCTACCTCCATGCCCCCAAGTGCCTTCATGGCATGTTACGGGGATACCTTTTTTCACCTTTTACCTGAGTAAGTAAATGAGTGAATAAATGAATGAATTAGTAAGTAAATAAGTAAATAAATAAATAAATACGTAAATAAATAAATAAATGAGTAGGTAAATGAGTGAATAAATGAATGAATTAGTAAGTCAATAAATAAATACGTAAATAAATAAATAAATGAGTAGGTAAATGAGTGAATAAATGAATGAATTAGTAAGTAAATAAGTAAATAAATAAATAAATACGTAAATAAATAAATAAATGAGTAGGTAAATGAATGAATAATGAATAAATTATTGAGTAAGTAAATAAGGAAATAAATACGTAAATAAATAAACAAATAAGGAAGCAAGTAAATAAATAAACACATGAGTAGGTAAATGAGTGAATAAATGAATGAATTAGTAAGTAAATAAGTAAATAAATAAATACGTAAATAAATAAATAAATAAATTAGTAGGTAAATGAGTGAATACATGAATGAATTAGTGAGTAAGTAAATAAGGAAATAAATACGTAAATAAATAAACAAATAAGGAAGCAAGTAAGTAAATAAATACATGAGTAGGTAAATGAGTGAGTAAATGAATAAATTAGTGAGTAAGTAAATAAGGAAATAAATACGTAAATAAATAAACAAATAAGGAAGCAAGTAAATAAATAACCACATGAGTAGGTAAATGAGTGAATAAATGAATGAATTAGTAAGTAAATAAGTAAATAAATAAATAAATACGTAAATAAATAAATAAATAAATAAATACGTAAATAAATAAATAAATAAATAAATGAGTAGGTAAATGAGTGAATAAATGAATGAATTAGTGAGTAAGTAAATAAGGAAATAAATACGTAAATAAATAAACAAATAAGGAAGCAAGTAAGTAAATAAATACATGAGTAGGTAAATGAGTGAATAAATGAATAAATTAGTGAGTAAGTAAATAAGGAAATAAATACGTAAATAAATAAACAAATAAGGAAGCAAGTAAATAAATAAATACATGAGTAGGTAAATGAGTGAATAACTGAATAAATGAGTAAATAAGTAAATAAATAAATAAATAAGTGAATGTTTGCGCCGTGTGTTTTATGTGGCTCGATCTCTACGTTAGCCTCGCGTTAATGCAAGCCACAGGGACGCGCTGTTGCGTCACACTAGAGGGCCGGGGAGGAGGTGTGAAGAAGCTCATCCTATAGATTTCCTACTGGTTTACACAAGCTGGCAGTCGGGATCCTTTAAGCCTTCTCTACAACTATTGGTCTGCGTTATATATTTCAATGAGCGCGTTGCGGGCCTCTGGGAGGAATCCACGCGTCCCTCGCAACATCTAAATGACCGTCATTTTTTGGAAGAATGGGGTCGGAGTGATCCTTGGAGGGGCGCACAGGGGATACACACAATGTGCCCCGAAGCCCGGGCTTACACAACCCCCAGGAATGATTCAGCGCTGAGGAACTACGAGTACACCGCGATAAAGTATGAAACTTTCAGATCTCTGTACTTCTGCTCACGGCTTCGGAAAAAAGGCACAGCGTCTGTCATGGGCTTAGCCCTGCGTGGGGATACTCATGCTTTAATTATACGGTGTGGTGCGTAAGTTGAAAAGTATTTCTATCGAAATTTAATGTAATGAAGTTTATTACAATGGTTGAAGCCCAAAAGGCGATCATTAAACCAGCAATTGTTTGTAAATTTTATCTATGAAACAGACCCAAGGACTTCGATGAAATTGGGTGAATTTATTGCTTTCGGGTGCGACGAAACGATTTAATTAGATCTTTGTTGGCTCTAGGAAAATTTATTTAAGGGGTTCCTTTCTTAAAATATTTATTTATTTGTTTATTTATTTACTTGATTCCTTATTTGTTTATTTATTTACGTATTTATTTACTTATTTACTTACTCATTTATTCATTCATTCACTCATTCACATACTTATTTATTTATTTATTTATCTATTTATTTATTTCCGTATTTATTTATTTTTTTATTTACTTATTTACTTGTTAATTCATTCATTTATTCACTCATTTACATTCTCATGTATTTATTTATTTACTTGCTTCCTTATTTATTTATTTATTTACTTATTTACTTTCTCACTAATTTATTCATTTATTCACTCATTTACCTGTTCATTTATTTATTTACTCACTAATTCATTCATTTATTCACTCATTTACCTACTCATGTATTTATTTATTTACTTGCTTCCTTATTTCTTTATTTATTGATGTATTTATTTATTTACTTATTTACTTACTAATTTATGCATTTATTCACTCATTTACCTACTTATTTATTTTATTTATTTATTCATTTAACCTGGTAGAGATAAGGCCATCAGACCTTCTCTTAACTACAATATTAAGATACAATTACAATTATAATTATATTTACATTTAATTACATTTATTTATTTACTTATTTACTTACTAATTCATTCATTTACTCACTCATTTACCTTCTCATGTATTTATTTATTTACTTGCTTCCTTATTTCTTTATTTATTTACTTATTCACTAATTTATTCATTTATTCACTCATTTACATACTCATTTATTTATTTATTTTATTATTTATTTATTCATTTACTCACTAATTCATTCAGTTATTCACTCATTTACCTACTTATTTATTTATTTTATTTATTTATTCATTTAACCTGGTAGAGATAAGGCCATTAGGCCTTCTCTTCCCCTCTACCAGGGGATTACAACTACAATATTAGGAATACAATTACAATTATAATTACATTTACATTTAATTACATTTATTTATTTATCTATTTATTTATTTACTTACTCACTAATTCATTCATTTATTCACTCATTTACTTACTCATGTATTTATTTATTTACTTGCTTCCTTATTTGTTTATTTTTTTACGTATTTATTTACTTATTCACTTACTCACTAATTTATTCATTTATTCACTCATTTACCTACTCATTTATTTATTTATTTACGTGTTTATTTACTTATTTACATATTTATTTATTTACTTACTAATTTATTCATTTATTCACTCATTTACCGACTATTTATTTATTTATTTATTTATTTATTTATTTACTTATTCACTTACTCACTAATTTATTCATTTATTCACTCATTTACCTACTCATTTAATTATTTATTTATTTATTTATTTACGTATTTATTTACTTATTTATTTATTTATTTATTTATTTACTTACTCACTAATTCATTCATTTATTCACTCATTTACTATTATTTATTTTTTATTTATTTACGTATTTATTTACTTATTTATTTACTTATTTATTTATTTATTTATTTATTTATTTATTTATTTATTTATTTATTTATTTATTTATTTATTTATTTACTTATTTACTTACTCACTAATTCATTCATTTATTCACTCATTTACTATTATTTATTTTTTATTTATTTACTTATTTATTTATTTGCTTACTCATCATTAATTTATTTGTTCACTCATTTACCTACTCTTTATTTATTTATTTATTTATTTATTTATTTATTTATTTATTTACTTATTCACTTACTCACTAATTTATTCATTTATTCACTCATTTAATTATTTATTTATTTACGTATTTATTTACTTATTTATTTATTTATTTATTTACTTACTCACTAATTCATTCATTTATTCACTCATTTACTATTATTTATTTTTTATTTATTTACGTATTTATTTACTTATTTATTTACTTATTTATTTATTTATGTATTTATTTATTTATTTATTTATTTACTTATTTACTTACTCACTAATTCATTCATTTATTCACTCATTTACTAGTATTTATTTTTTATTTATTTACTTATTTATTTATTTACTTATTTATTTATTTGCTTACTCATCATTAATTTATTTGTTCACTCATTTACCTACTCTTTATTTATTTATTTATTTATTTATTTATTTATTTATTTATTTATTTAATTAATTATTTATTTGCTTATTTATTTAATTCATTATTTATTTATTTAGCCTTTGCGGATGATTTAGTTCTAATTGGAAAGAACAAAGCAGCAGCTAGTACACATATTAGCGTCCTCCACAATAAATCTCCTCCATGAGATAGGTTTGCAGGACAATGCAGAAAAATCTAACGCTATTATCATCCAGAGAGTGAACCTAATTGCTGAAGAAATTGAGACTGCAATTGGATCAATAAGTAGTTTTAATGAAAATGACCAGGGGAGGTGCCTTGGAACGGCTTTAGCATTCGATGAAAGTCGAGTTCTATGCTCATTAAAAATAACTTGGAAAACATTACGACCCATTGGCTTCACCCTCACCAAATATTAACTGCAATTAATACATTAATGTACCCTTTCAATTCCAAAGCTGCTAACAAAGTTCCCAAAAAGTCTTGCATTTCTAGACAATATGATTAAGGGCGCAGTTAAAGAAATCCTCCAACTGCCTCCAACCCAAAATAGTAACTTAATATGCTTTATATTAGTCATAAATATAAAGGATCGGATATAGGCCTACTGCGTGTTACTTGGGAAGCCTATCTTCAACAATTAAATCTTAACAAGTATTGAATGAGTCGTATGTTTCTGCTCATATTCTCCTTGTTCTCCTTGCATTTCCCTTGTTCTTCCTACATTTCTCTTTTACCTCTTGCTTTACCTTGTTCTCCTTGTATTCCCCTCTTATCCTTTCATTCCTCTTGATCTTATTGCATTCCCTTTGTTCTCTCTCGTCCTTTCATTTCCCTTGTTCTCCTTGCATTTACCTTGTCCTCCTTGCACTTATCTTATCATCCTTGCATTCCTTTTTTCCTTCTTGCATTCTCTTTGTTCTCCTTGTTTTCCCGTTGTTCTCCTTATCTTCCACTTGCTCTTCTTGCATTCCCCTGGTTCATTTTGCATTATTCTTATTCTCCTTGTATCCCCCTGTTATCCTTGCATTCCCCTTGGTTCCCTTTGTTCTTTCATTCCTTTAGTGCTCCTTATCTCCACCTTGTCCTCCTTATACTCCTTGCATTCCGTTTCTTCTCCTTGGATTCCCTTTGTTCTGCTTGAATTCCCCTTATTTTCCTTATCTTCCCTGGTTCTCTTTGTCTCTCTCCTTTGTTCTTTTTGCATTTCCCTTGTTTTCCTTATATTCCCATTGTCCTCATATTCCCCTTGTCCTACCTGTGCTTCTCTAGTGCTTATATTTCCCGTTTCATCTTGCATTCTCCTTGTCTTTGTCTGCTTCTTGTCCTCGTTATATTTTTCTTGATCTCTTTATATTCCCTTGTTCTCCTTGTATTCTCCTTTCCTCCTTGCCTTCCCTTTGTTCTTATATTCCCCTTGTTCTCCTTGTATACTCGTTCGCGTCGTCTTCATCTTGTTCTTCTTGTATCCCCTTGTTTTCCTTACGTTCCCCTTGTTCTTCTTGCATTTCCCTTGTTCTCCTTGCATTTCCCTTGTCCTCCTTGCATTTCCCTTGTTCTCCTTGCATTTCTCTTGTTCTCCTTGCATTCCCTTTGTTCGTCTTACACTCCTCTTGTTCTCCTTGCGTTATCCTTGACCTCCTTGTTCGCGTCGTCTTCATTTTGTTCTTCTTGCATCTCCTTGCTTTCTTTGCATTCTTCTTGTTCTCCTTGCATCCCCTTGTTCTTCTTGCGTCCTCGTTAACCTCCTTGTTCGCGTCGTCTTCATTTGTTCTGTTTTATCCCCTTGCTTTCCTTGCATTCCCCTTGTTCTCCTTGCATTCCCCTTGTTCTTCTTGGACTCTTCTTGTTCTCCTTGCGTCCTCGTTAACCTCCTTGTTCGCGTGGTCTTCATCTTGTTCTTCTTGTATCCCCTTCCTTTCCTTGCATTCCCCTTGTTCTCTTTGCAGTCCCTTGTTCTCCTTGCATTCCCCTTGTTCTTCTTGCACTCATCTTGTTCTCCTTGACCTCCTTGTTCGCGTCGTCTTCACCTTGTTCTTCTTGCATCCCCTTGCTTTCCCTGCATTCCCCTTGTCCTCCTTGGATTCCCCTTGTTCTTCTTGCATTCCCCTTGTTCTCCTTGCATTTCCCTTGTTCTTGCACTCCTTGACCTCCTTGTTCGCGTCGTCTTCACCTTGTTCTTCTTGCATCCCCTTGCTTTCCTTGCATTCCCCTTGTCCTCCTTGGATTCCCCTTGTTCTTCTTGCATTCCCCTTGTTCTCCTTGCATTTCCCTTGTTCTTGCACTCCTTGACCTCCTTGTTCGCATCGTCTTCACCGTGTTCTTCTTGCAGTCCCTTGCTTTCCTTGCATTCCCCTTGTTCTCCTTACATTCCCCTTGTTCTCCTTGCATTCCCCTTGTTCTTCTTTATTCCCCTTGTTCTCCTTGCATTTTCCTTGTTCTTCTTGCACTCCTTGACCTCCTTGTTCGCATCGTCTTCACCGTGTTCTTCTTTCATCCCCTTGCATTTCCCTTGTTCTCCTTGCATTCCCCTTGTTCTCTTTGCAGGCCCCTTGTTCTCCTTGCATTCCCCTTGTTCCCCTTGCATTCCCCTTGTTCTCTTTGCAGTCCCCTTGTTCTCCTTGCATTCCCCTTGTTCTCCTTGCATTCCCCTTGTTCTCTTTGCAGTCCCCTTGTTCTCCTTGCATTCCCCTTGTTCTCCTTGCATTCCCCTTGTTCTTCTTGCACTGCTCTTGTTTTCCTTGCGTTCTCCTTGACCTCCTTGTTCCCGTCGCCTTCAACTTGTTGTCCTTGCATCCCCTTGCTTTCCTCGCATACCCCTTGATCACCTTGCATTGCCCTTTGCTCCTTGCATTCCCCTTGTTCTTCTTGCATTTCTCTTTGTCTCTTGGCATTTCCATTGTCCTCCTTGTCTCACCCTTGTTCGCGTCGTCTTCACCTTATTGTTCTTGCATCTCTTTGCTTTCCTTGTATTCTCCTTGCAATTTTTTCCCCTACGAATTATAAGAAAGGGGCGGTATTACGCATTTGAACACGGTATTTATTGGTTTCTCTTTTTGCAAACCAATATGAGAAAGGCGAAACACTGCAGCACGGCGGCCGAAGGATTGCTAAATATGAAGATAAGGTTTCTGGTGGTCGAAGTCACCTGCTCCGAGGTGCAGGGCAGCATGTGTGGTGTTAAAAATCCCCGGGTCGGATGGAAGTGACTGCCCCCTCTGTTACGAGTCGAGAACTAATTTAAGTGGTCAACACAGTACATTGTTCCTGACCAGAACCGTTTGTTTAAAGGCACCCCGCTCTTTGTCCGCCAAGAAGTTTCTTTGACCTTACACAATACGGGGCGGTCGAGTGTCGAGCTGGACACAAGTGTTAATAAAGTTTACGTTAAGTTAAATTGGACTAAAACAACTATAAAGTTAAACCCCATGCCGAGCTGTTTCATTACGTGAGGGGGATGCGAGGGGTGTTGGAAAGGGTTGGGTGAAGGGGTGAGGGGTCATACCTCTTCACCCCAACCCCACACCCCTCCTTCTTACTAAGATTTACTCGTTTAATTTTCTTTTCGCTTCCACGTTATTGAAAAAGTCCTTTTGTTTCCTACCCATTTCCTCACTTTTGTGTTTTTCGCGGGGGCGAGGGTGGCGGGGAGGGGGTTGCAGGAACTTGTTTACTTTGTCTCGCTGCCCAACACTACAAGCACCCGCCAACATCTAATTTCTAGGCTGATCGCACACAAAACCAATTTTGTTAGGGCTTGTTTTCTATCCTCACTCAGAACCCCCTATTTCCTCTTTCTCCCGCCCCTCCCCGCGTTTCTAAAGAAAGAAAACTTTTGTTTAGTTGTGACATGTACTCTATCGAAACAGATCCACCCCTTCAATGAAAGGGGAAGGGGTTGAGAGGAAATTGAACTTCACATAATTTTAACTTCGAAATAATGAAATAAAATGCATTGATATGCTACTCTAGGTGTCTTTGACGCCGGGCGCAAAATTAGAACGCCTTGCAGGCACGACGCAGCGCGACTGTCAACTTGTTTGACGCTTGTTTTAATTCCTGTTATCACGTGGAGTGGAATTGTGTCGAAACATGCAAGAATCGTTGCTGAAACTTTGCGCCAAATCTTTTTTTATGCTCGACCATGCCGAAATGTAGTAATTATACACCTGGTAGTAGCCCTTTAATGCACTTAATTAAAATACACCTATTCATTATAATTCAGTTGTTCAGCCAATGAGAAATCACCATTGTACCATTATAAAACAGCAAGTATCGATTATTCTCGGATATGCAATCGAAAGACAATTAGCGAAAAGTCACGGAGGCTGGAAATCCAATACTGTCGCAGAAGGTTATGTTCTGTTACTATAATAATTAGTGTCTACACCTGTGGAGTAACGGTCAGCGCGTCTGGCCGCGAAACCAGGTGGCCCGGGTTCGAATCCCAGTCGGGGCAAGTTACCTGGTTGAGGTTTTTTCCGGGGTTTTCCCTCAACCCAATACGAGCAAATGCTGGATAACTTTCGGTGCTGGACCCCGGACTCATTTCACCGGCATTATCACTTTCATTTCATTCAGACGCTAAATAACCTAGATGTTGATAAAGCGTCGTAAAATAATCCAATAAAATAAATATAATAATTAGCGTTAATTGTAAATAATATTCAAATAAATTCAATTTGTCATCTTGTTTTTCAATTCTAAATCAATTTCCAGGTTATATCAAGCCTAATGTTCATGTTATACTCTAGATTATATCAAGGTCAATGTGGACATCTGTTCCCCGGAAAAAATCAACACTTTCGCGTCTGCGCACATCTCACAATTCAGGTCAGTTCCGCTCCTCACTTACATAACCATAACATGAATACTTATGAATAATTTCAAGTTAGAAATATGGTCGAGCATAAAAAGTCGTATGAAATTACCATTATAGGCTCGTTGCATAATGTACTATTATCTACTTAATGAACTGTAATTTAAATATCTTTGTATTCTTTACAGCAGGGGTTCACAACCGGTGTGTCGCGACGCGCAGTCCCATGGAGTGGCTCACGAAATTTTGGAATCGAAAAATAAATTTTATGCCATCCAGAAAGTGCCTTTACAACGCATTTTTTTATTTACAGCGAAGTCTTTGAAATGGTACATTTTACTTTGAGGCAGACTTTACCAAAACGTGTACACGTGTAACAATGTTCAATTTCAGTATATATAGGGGAAAGTTGGGTAGTATCGGCCTTCGGGTAATATCGGACAGTGCGTTTCTTTCATCTACCACCAGATGGTAGTACTTGAATAACACGGTAACATTTCTGTATGCGACATCACAGAAACGTAACCATGTCATTCAGGTACTGTCATCTTGTGGTAGATGAAAGAAACTCACTGTCCGATATTACCCTATGTCCGATACTACCCAACTCTCCCCTACGTGTGAACGGGTGATAGTGCGAGTATTTTATCAAAAGTGTTTTATTTAGATTTTATCATAGACAAATTTTTAATTCAAAAAAGATAATATGAATCAAGTTCTGGGTTAGATGACTGAAGTGCTAATTCAAATAATATGAGCGAAAATTCCCTTCAGTGTTTACAAAAATATACTGCGTTTCGTAAATATAGAGATGAATACTTGCAATAGGCTACGATTTTACATGGCGTGGAGATGAATAGGCCTATAAACAAAATTCCGACTGTCTTATACGCGGAAATGTTTTGTCAAATCAGTCGATGGTGCCGAATAAACTAAAAAAGACATTTAGAACTGCCGTTTTCAACGTCATACTTGTGTGAATCAACATTTTCTAGCATGAAAATAGTACAAGCTAAACAAAGGAAAAGACTGCTGCATCTTGAATATTGGCCTGTCAGCCACAAGGTCACGTATAGAGAAACTCTGTGCAACCCACCAAGCGCAGACTTTACATTAATTTAAATAGACGATAATAAAAATCGTTTATAGGAGATCCAGCATAGATAGGTTGACACATATCTTTGTTTTTTTTTTATAATGCCACTCAAGTTGTTGTTTTTTACAATTCTCGAATGCGTGTTAACAGCGACCTATCTATAACACTGGATATCCGACACTATATAGAAGTTATCAGTGCTTTTTTGTGGCGGAACACGCTGGAACGGCGTTCCGGCAGCTTTTTGTTGCATTTTTCATCATTAAAGCGAAATATGTGTGGATAAACATGTTTTTAATAGTTATAATTTTTCTTTGAATTCCGCTTAGACCATGAAAGTCTTAGTTGAACGAAAAGGAGGTTAAAAACGACAAAATCTCCTGTCTATTATTTTCGCTAAGACTCAGAAAGGCATCTCCGCTGTATACGTGGTGCGACAGGATAAATACAGTACCTGATTAAATACAAATAACTTACAAGCAAACATTCTGATGGGGACAGATAAAAAGTTACACTTTTTTCTTCCGCCATGATGATTATGTCGAAAGAAGTGCTTATACCAATTTTGGCCACTCGACTACAATTACGAGAGCCGTAAAAAAAGTTCACCAAGGGACGTTAACAGAAAGAAAACACAGTTTCATTGGAAAAAATTTATTGGAACAGAAACAGCAATTGTTGAGCTGTTTTTCAACGTAATTCCCACCGAAATTAAGACATTTGTCATATCATAGTATCGATAGAGAGGTGCAGATGGCTGTCAAAAGCTGGTTCCGATCTCAGGCGCCTGACTTCTACTACACAAGGATACAAAAATTGATCCCATAGTATGGCAAATGTCTCAAGTACAGTAGGGGATATGTTGATAAATAGCGCAACAATTGCTGTATCTGTTTCAATAAACCTTTCCATGCAATTGTAATTTTTTCTGTAAATGGCCCCAGGGAAAATCACTTTCTGGATGGCCTCGTAATTTCGGTCGAATGGCCAAAATTTGTGTAAGCACTTCTTTTGACATTATTAACGTGGTGGAAGAAAAAAAATTAACTTTTTTATCTGCCCCCAATCAGAATGTTGCTTGTTAGATGGAAGTGCTTTTACGTATTGTCTAGAAGTCTCCTATCCGAAGCCACAAAAAATCTGAAATCATATTCTGAAACCTTACCAGATCCATTGATGAAGAGTACTAAGTAGTAAAAAAGCTAAAGAGAAATATTTTTTTTTTTTGCACGGTCGTGTTTTTGTTGTTTTTACAGCTATTGTTGTTAGGCCTTGAAAGTTAGAATTCCCACACTGAAACGTGTTGCTAGAGAAACCATTCTTAATAATATAAAACTATACTGAAATAAACCCATTACAGTGCACTTATTGTTATTTAGTTACTATTACAGTGCAGTTTTTGAGAAGGGTTTGTAATAATATTAATTCTTTAAATTTTCAATGTAGAATATATTGTACTAGTGGCTTGTACAGCAAATGCTGCAAACTAAGTTCATTAGATGTTCAAATAAAAATTTTGCATATTTATTTTCAACGAAGAATAGTCTACCTGACATTTTGAAAGTTATTTGCTTCCATAATAATGAAACATACTCCCTCTGAATGGTTTTTTTATGCCAAATATTTTTTCTTGAATCTATCCACCTTCAATTTTTGAGTTTCAACGCGAAAACACAAGTAACAATGATAGGACTATCAGTGGGTTTTCAATGTGGGAGTAAAGCAATAGTCATTTTAGATCATTGTGGATTGTAGGCGAAAGTTAAAAAAAATGTCAGGTTTGCTATGCTTTCGAACAATAGACATAGCATCTTGGTATAGCTATTGCATGTAGAGCTTGAAATGTAGAGGGTAAATTCATTTTATCCTGCTAAGAGATCTTGCTGAAATGATCGGGAGACTACAAAATTTTGTAGGCCTCTTATTTTATCGGTAAGTAATACCGTTTGGTCTTTCCTTAGGAACTGAAATTTTTGAGCTCTCTCGACCCAATACTGAAGAGAATGACGCATTTAAATATTTACACCACACCGCCATTAAGTAGGCCTATATGAAAAAGACCCAACCCCACTTGATTAATAACTATAAACATATTGAATTTTAATAACAATATTATTATCTTACGTAAGTTTTGTAGTTATATATAATATACAGCCGCCACTCAGTAAATTATAGAAATGAAGATCTAATTTAAGATATTCTCTACATCTACTTATATAACCCCAAAACGTTTGACTTTCATATCATCAATATGTATAATTAATGAAAAATAGTCACATCATGGCATTAACTATAATAATATTTCATTTCTAATGGTAATAATGTCAAGTTTTGTAGATTTTAACATCTAATACACATCTGTACTCAGAAAATTACAAACCGCAGAATCAGACCTGTAAATTATTTTTAGTAAGCCTTGAAGTTTTTAATAACCAATTGAATTTGAGCTCTAAATATGTCGGCAGTCCTGCAGGTTATGGCCTCCTTGTAATAGCGTATTGATTATTGTAGTGTGTGTTTTGTTTTTTTTTTTTCTGAAATGCAATTAGTTCTAAAACTGACGAAAGATGGATTTTGGAAAATAGGAAAATTATGTAGGAAAATTAACATTTCACTGAAAACTACTATTTTTCTGAAAAACTTCGCGTTTCAAGCTTGAAAATGAGGGGTCATTTATTAAAATCCATTCAGCCCTTTTTCCCTAATTTCCATTACCAGTTCAAATTTTATATATATATAGATTTGCAATTCAAAAAATATGACCGTGCATAAAATGTTATACGATTACATGTTTGTGAAGTGCATTACAAAATCTCGAAAATTGGAAAATTCCATCTGCTCGTTTTTTAAACTTTTCCTCGATTTTGTAAAAAGCATTTCCCAACCTTGTATCGTAATATAATATTGTTATGCATTTATAATAGTCTATAAAAGCGATATCAATGGTCCGTTATCTACAGCAATGACCAATCACCACATGCTTGTCACATCTCCATTTCAATTGTTTTGTTTACTGCGCCTCTCTTCTTGGCTGGGACAGATTCCAATACAAAGCAGGACATAATATTGACACAGGAGAACCAATTTGCCCCAGGCAGAATCGAGCTTACGGTTGCTGCTCTCATGCAGCATCAAGACTGCATAGGACAAGGCAGTTTATATTAAACCCCTAATGAGTCGATGATTTTGACCCTGAGTTGAAGGAAGATAAATCAAATGATGTCGTGTAATTGGCATAAACTTTTCATTATGTTGTACTTTGTGGTCACACGGTTACTATGGTGGCTGTTTCATTCGAGGTCCGTGGGTTAAAACCCTGCCAAGGGCGATGAATTTTAAGGGGCGATAAAATTTTTCATGGTTTCCTCCGCGAGAAAAATAAAACTACGGTTTCGTGTCGTAGATTACTACATGTACATTGGAAAGAGAACACGCTGTTCACTAACATTTATAATGAAACAACGAGTCAAATTCAGGATAAGAGAAGAAGTGAAAAAAAGAAGTGAAATAGGAGAGGAGTAAGATAAGGATTCCCTTTATCACCTATCCTGTTCAACATCTACTTGGAGGATTTAGTGAAGAACTGTTTTCAGAACATGGGAGGAGTGATAGTAGGAGGAAGAAGAATAAAGTGCATAAGACTTGTTGATTATATGGCGTTGTTAGCAGAAGAGGAGATGATACTAAAGGATATGCTACTAGAGCTAAACTACAGCTGTGAGCAGTATGGTCATAGGAAGAAAAATAAAGACGGTAACCTTGCGAATTCTAAATGAGGCAGTAGAGCAAGTGGACAGCTTCAAATACTTGGGATGTACTATAACCAGTAACATGAGCTGCTGTCAGGAAGTCAAGAGGACTATAGCAATGGCAAAGGAAGCTCTTAATAGAAAAAAACCACATCTTGTGCGGACCTCTGGAAAAAGAACTAAGGAAGAGACTAGTGAAGTGCTTTGTATGGGGTGTAGCATTGTATGGGACCGAAACATGGACATTACGACGAAGTGAAGAGAAACGACTAGAAGCATTTGAAATGTGGTTATGGAGAAGAATGGAACGTGTGAAGTGGACAGATAGGATAAGAAATGAACCTGTATTGGAAAGAGTGGGTGAAGAAAGAATGGTGCTGAAACTGATCAGGAAGAGGAAAAGGAATTGGCTGGGTCACTGGCTGAGAAGAAACTGCCCACTGAAGGATGCACTGAAAGAAATGGTGAACGGGAGAAGAGTTCGGGGTAGAAGAAGATATCAGATGATAGACGACATTAAGATATATGGATCATATGAGGAAACAAAGAGGAAGGCAGAAAATACGAAAGACTGGAGAAAGCTGGGTTTGCAGTGAAGGACCTGTCCTTTGACAGAACAGTAAATGAAATGAATATATATATATATATATATATATATAAGTACCGTAAAATGACGCAGAGTTCAAACTAAGATTTTTTAAACCAGAAAGCATGTGTTACAGAATAAAATAGCAGAAAAGTTCTGTACACAAATTATTATAATTTAACAATACATTGTAAGTTTTAAGAAACTCGGAGGTTCATTGCCGCCCTCACATAAGCCCGCCATCGGTCCCTATCCTGTGCAAGATTAATCCAGTCTCTATCACCATATCCCACCTCCCTCAAATCTATTTTAATATTATCCTCCCATCTACGTCTAGGCCTGCCCAAAGGTAATTTTTCCTCCGAGCTCCCAACTAACGCTCTATATGCAGTTCTGGATTTGCCCATACGTGCTACATGAACTGCCCATCTCAAACGTTTGGATTTAATGTTCCTAATTGTGTCAGGTGAAGAATAGAATGCATGCAGTTCTGCGTTGTGTAACTTTCTCCATTCTCCTGTAACTTCATCCCTCTTAGCCACAAATATTTTCCTAAACACCTTATTCTCAAATACCCTTAATCTCTGTTAGTCTCTCAAAGTGAGAGTCCAAGTTTCACAACCATACAGAACAACCGGTAATAGAACTGTTTATAAATTCTAACTTTCAGATTTTTTGACAGCAGACTAGATGACAAAAGCTTCTCGACCGAATAATAACAAGCATTTCCCATATTTATGCTGTGTTTAATTTTCTCCCGAGTATCATTTATATTTGTTACTGTTGCTCCAAGATATTTGAATTCTTCCACCTCTTCGAAGAATAAATCTCCAATTTTTTAATTCCATTTCGTACAATATTCTGTTCACGAGACATAATCATTTACTTTGTATTTTCGGGATTTACTTTCAAACTTACCACTTTACTTGATTCAGGTAAAATTTCCGTGTCATTCCTAATCATTTGTGGATTTTCTCCTAACATATTCACGTCATCCACATAGAATAATAAAGGTTTTACTGTATTTTACATACGTATAGTACTTTAACTTATTTTATGCTGGACCATGCCGAAATGTAGTAATTATACACCTGGTAGCAGTCCTTTAATGCATGTCATTAAAGTACACCTACTCATTAAAGTACAGGTGTTTTCAGCCAATGACAACTCAGCTTACAGGTTTTCAGCCAATGACAAGTCAGCTTTGTACCGTTATAAAACAGCAAGTATCGATTATTCTCGGATATGCAATCGAAAGAGAATTAGCGAAAAGTCACGGAGGCTGGAAATCCAATACTGTCGCAGAAGGTTATGTTCTGTTACTATAATAATTAGCGTTAATTGTAAATAATATTCAAATAAACTCAATTTGTCATCTCGTTTTTCAATGTCGAATTCAATAATCAAGGTTATATCAAGTTTAACGGGATTACATCAAGGTCAATGACATTATTGTTCCTCGGAAAAATCAATACTTTCGCGTCTGCGCACATCTCACAATTCACGACCTAGAACAAGGTCACTTCCGATCTTGTCAGTTACAAATAAAATGTATACATCTGAATAATTTCAAGTTAGAAATATGATCGAGCATAAAAAGTCGTATGAAAGTCGCCTATAATGGTAATTAAGAAGCTCGTATGAAAACTATGATACTCGCTTGCGCTCGTTTCATAAACATCCATACTCGCTTCTTAATTACTATCATTATAGGCTCGTTGCATAATGTACTAATTTGTGTTAAGAATCCTCTTCCTCTTATGTACTCACCCCTCTAAAAGACCATTTTTACATACTAATATCAGTGGTTGTTTAATACAGGTTTCACTACTAAAATCACCATCTTTTTCGGGGGTCGAAGGAAGCACTGTCATCCGTACAGTAAAATTTGTAGTTATAATCAGTGCAAATAAGTTCCAGTACTTTACTGAAACAATCTTATGTTACGTAAACGGACAGCGACAGAATCTGGCCGACTCTGACTCGAGGAATTCCCTGAATAGCGTAACACGTGTTCCACAGTGTGATAACCGCTGTTAAAACAAGTTCCGAAGTGGCCTAAGTTACACGAAAACTTTCTTCCATCTCATCTCGCTATGAAATCTGTCTCTATCCTCCTTGCCGCTTTCGCCGTCCGCTATCTCTTTCCTGTCGCCTCGCCGTCTCTCTCTAATCCTCTCCTTCGCACGCGCCCGAGTCTCTCCGTCTCTCTCTAAAAGACAATTACCTTCTCTGTCTCACTCACTTCCTCCCAGTGGCTGCTCCTCGAATCCTTGCAATTAATCACACCCCACCATGCTCCCGCCTGACATTTCATTAGCTTTTTCTTTTCTATAGGCTCAATTTAATTAACATGGCAGTATTCAAGAGTTTAAATTTTTAATAATCAAATTATATTTTATATGGAACTATGATTAAGGAAATTATTATTTTTTTGTATGCGTGTGTTTGTTCGTATATGTTAGAACTCGGACGGAAATTTATTATATAATAGTGGGGTGGTTCTAGAGGGGTTGGAGGGGGTAAGCTGGAGGGTTTAAGAGTCAGTTGGCTCAGGGAGGATGTGGAGGCTAGCAGAGAGAGGGAGGGAGACGGAGGATCAATGTTGTACTTGCCAGGATCCAATTAAAGGTATTGAAACTCACGGACGGACGGACGGACAGACGGACGGTCTGGCGGGCTTAGCTAATTAGCTGCCAGTACACAGACGCGCGCTCTCACTTTGTGCTGATGTTAGCTATCCTGGAATGTTAGTACAGTCCACGGAACAAGTTCACTACCTCGCGGGTCCGCAGTAAATACTCTGTATCAATTAACAGTTTTGTAATATGCGCTCTTGTCTTGCCGCTTTGCCCTGTTTGGAAGTCGAACGATGATGCGAGCGCCGCGTGGTGGGAGAGACAGCAAACATATCGTGGTCACTGGCTGCAGCAGGGTCTCCACCCCCAGGACTTCAGTACTAGATCTAGTACTTTTAAAAATATTTAAGTAAGCTAGTCCTTAATTATAACATCTAGTAATTTTTCTTTACTTATTGTTACAATCCCGCCAAATACAATCTTGTATTTTCCTATGGACTGCATTTTCTTCAGATATATTTCAGAAACTATAATTTGTATATAATCATATTAGATAAATATACTTTAGAAAACATTACTTACTTACAAATGGCTTTTAAGGAACCCGAAGGTTCATTGCCGCCCTCACATAAATCCGCCATCGGTCCCTATCCTGTGCAAGATTAATCCACTCTCTATCATCATATCCCACCTCCCTCAAATCCATTTTAATATTATCTTCCCATCTATGTCTCGGCCTCCCCAAAGGTCTTTTTCCCTCCGGCCACCCAACTAACACTCTACATGCATTTCTGGATTCGCCCATACGTGCTACATGTCCTGCCCATCTGAAACGTTTGGATTTAATGTTCCTAATTATGTCAGGTGAAGAATACAATCCGTGCAGTTCTGCGTTGTGTAAATTTCTCCATTCTCCTGTAACTTCATCCCTCTTAGCCCCAAATATTTTCCTAAGTACCTTATTCTCAAACACTCTTAATCTCTGTTCCTCTCTCAAAGTAAAAGAGTCAAAGTTTCACAACCATACAGAACAACCGGTAATATACCTGTTTTATAAATTCTAACTTTCAGATTTTTTGACAGCAGACTAGATGACAAAAGCTTCTCAACCGAATAATAACACGTATTTCCCATATTTATTCTGCGTTTAATTTCCTCCCGAGTGTCATTTATATTTGTTACTGTTGCTCCAAGATATTTTAATTATTCCACCTCTTCGAAGGATAAATCTCCAACTTTTATATTTAGAAAACATGAGAAAATATCAGTTGTCCTTAAATTTAGTCGTACTGTTTCAGAAAGCGCTTAATATCCTGGATATTTTTGTATGCTTATCTTAAAGAAAACATATGTAGACATAAAGCAAACATATGTAGCGTAATTAAATCAGGGGAACGTGATGGTCAAAGGATTATCACCAAAGATTATGGATGATGATTATGACGAAGCACCACTTCTTGTTCCTTAAAACTTCTCGGCAATAGCAGAAATATTTCCCTTCCTGAACTAGGCGAGGTTTAGTATCTTATCTGACGACTTTCTCTCTAAAGACCAGGGATTGATACTGGGCACAGTCTGTGAAGTATGGGTGGCGAATTCTGTTTTATGTCTAGTTTTCTCTGAAGCAGAGTGTCAGATCACAGCCATGGATAAATATATAACAGGATGCGAAACTTACTGAGTTTCCCGTAACACATGCTAGAAGCGCTAATGTAGAAATTGATCTTTCTGCCACCTGTTGGGCGAAGGAGAACTTATTACATCTAGCAGTGCACCAAGTAGCGAAAATAAAATCTAATTACTCCATGCATTTAGCAGCGCACCTGGTGACGCAAATGTTAAACTATGCAGAAAGTATTCCCTCCCTCCCTCCCTCATCGATATTCAAAACTAACCAAATTTAAAATAAAACATTTACATTTTTTATTCTTCACAGCATCTTCCACTGAAAATTCTTACCGGAGCCAATAGGAAGATAAAAGAGACGATCTATTTTACACTACCTAATTAAAATATAACCAGACAGAGACAGAAAATAAAGCAAAAGGTTAGATAATTGGGATTGTATTCTTTGGGTATTTAGTGTACAGCGCAATGGAAAAGCCTGCAAAAAATACTTAGTTCAATTTATTATATTACTATTACTTTACAATACATTCAACAACACTATTTTTACAAC
Organism: Periplaneta americana; assembly: GCF_040183065.1. NCBI lineage: Eukaryota > Metazoa > Arthropoda > Insecta > Blattodea > Blattidae > Periplaneta > Periplaneta americana. The sequence goes on along the minus strand of NC_091120.1, from coordinate 184,291,389 downwards.
GTCCATAAACATCACTGTTTAACATACACTGCTTGTACACACACGTAGTATGACTTTATAGAAAGTTTCTGGCTGCCATCTTATCTTCTCGAGCTACGTTTCGAATCGAACGAACGAATGAATAGAGAACTCTGGGTAATATACCCAACACAAAGTTCTTATGTTCACCACCTACGACGTCGGGCGCTGATCATCTTATTTGAGCCCCCTGCCGTCAGATGGTGCTGACCGCAGTTTCGCATCCTGTTATACGAGGCGCATCCAGAAATTAAGTTTCCCGATTTTGTCCCCTTGAAAGTAAACGTAATTAGCCGTGTCAATTGCGCATGCGTAAAAGATCTATGACGTATCAATCATATGCCAGCCGGACAGGTCCCGCCTGGTGCCAGTAGCGTGCCAGCAGTGATCCGAAATGGAAGCTCTTATTTCATCTCCCGCCGCCTGCGAGGTTCGGTCGGTGATAAAGTTATTTAATGCACAAAGCATTGCGCCAATTGAAATTCATCGGCAGCTCTCTCTCTCCCTCTCTATCTCTCTCCCTCTCTCTCCCTCTCTCTCCCTCTCTCTCTCTCCCTCTCTCTCTCTCCCTCTCTCTCTCCCTCCCTCCCTCTCTCTCTCTCTTTTCTTGCACCTCAAGAAATTCCTGTCCTTCGGTGAGCGTTTTGGCAACGACGAAGAGCTGAAGACGTCTGTCACACGCTGGTTCCATTCACAGGCTGCAGAGTTCTACAACAGAGGGATACAAAAGTTGATCCCACGATACAAGTGTCTCAATTCTGATGGTGGCTATGTTGAAAAATAACTGAAACATTGCTGTACCTGTTGCCAATAAATGTTTTCCTGAAAGTATGTGTTCTTTTTTTAAAAAAATGGGAAAACTTACTTTCTGGATGCGCCTCGTATATTTATCCATGTCATCACCTTATTTTACAAATAGTTCCTTTGAACACGCCGGAATATTAAGCCGGGTCTGTGGCAAGGAAATCCGACCCTGTAACTGGTGTGCTCCGTCCTGTAAGTGGGGGTGAGCATTTAAGTGGCATCCCTTATAGCAGCCTCGTACATTTTCATGTGGAGTGCGAGGCATTCTTAATCAAGGGTAGTGCAGGCTGCGGCGAGGCTTTGAAAGGAAGCAATCGCAGAGGAGTGATCACAGCTTGCCCAATCTGCCGCCAGGTGGCCGCCACATCTAGCACAATGCCTGGCCCGATTTCTTCTGGCACACCCGAGGGATACATTCACCGTGTCAACATATAAAGAAGTTCTTTCAGTGAGCTGCGTTACCTTCATTTTTTTAACTAGAACTATGTCTCCCTCCTTACTAGGTATGATGGACAGGTAACTTCGATATTGGCCTTCAAAATAAAATGTAACATCCTCCATTGTTCGCCTTGCATTCCCTTTGTTCTCACATAATCCCCTTGTTCTCCTATTCGCCTCCTTCTCCTTGTATTTCTCTTGTGCTCTTCGTGTTTTCCTTCTCTTTGTGCTTGCCTTCGTCTCCTTGTATTCCCCTTGTTCTCCTTGTTTTCCCCTTGTGTTCTTCGTGTTCTCCTTCTCTTTCTTCTTGCCTTCTTCTCCTTGTATTTCCCTTGTTCTCCTTGTATTCCCCTTGATCTCCTTGTTTTCCCCTTGTGTTCTTCGTGTTCTCCTTCTCTTTCTTCTTGCCTTCTTCTCCTTGTATTTCCCTTGTTCTTCTTGTATTCCATTTTTTCTCTCCTTGTTCTCCTTGTATTCCCCTTGTTCTCCTTGTTTTCTCCTTGAGTTCTTCGTGTCCTCCTTCTCTTTCTTCTTGCCTTCTTCTCTTTGTATTTCCTTTGTTCTTCTTGTATTCCCCTTTTTCTCTCCTTCTTCTCCTTGTATTTCCCTTGTTCTTCTTGTATTCACTTTTTTCTCCTTGTATTCCCCTTGTTCTCCTTGTTTTCCCCTTGTATTCTCCTTCTCTTTGTTCTTGCCTTCTTCTCCTTGTATTCACCCTTTTCTCCTTGTTCTCCTTGTATTCCCCTTGTTCTCTTTGTTTCCCCCTTGTGTTCTTCGTATTCTCCTTCTCTTTGTTCTTGCCTTCTTCTCCTTGTGTTTCCCTTGTTCTTCTTGTATTCCCCTTTTTCTCTTTGTTTTCTTTGTGTTCTCCTTGTTCTTATTGCTCACTTTTTGTTCTCCTTTTTCTCTTTGTATTCACCCTTTTCTCCTTGTTCTCCTTGTATTCCCCTTGTTCTCCTTGTTTTCCCCTTGTGTTCTTCGTATTCTCCTTCTCTTTGTTCTTGCCTTCTTCTCCTTGTATTCACCCTTTTCTCCTTCTTCTCCTTGTATTCCCCTTGTTCTCCTTGTTTCCTCCTTGTGTTCTTCGTATTCTCCTTCTCTTTGTTCTTGCCTTCTTCTCCTTGTATTCCCTTGTTCTTTTTGTATTCCCCTTTTTATCTTTGTTTTCTTTGTGTTCTCCTTGTTCTTATTGCTCACTTTTTGTTCTCCTTTTTCTCTTTGTGTTCTGTTTGTTCTTTTTCTGTTCTCCTTCTTCCCTTGCCTTCCCTTGTTCTCCTTGTATTCTCTTCGTTCTCCTTGTTCTCCTTGTATTCTCTTCGTTCCCCTTGTTCTCCTTGTATTCCCTCTCTCTCTCCTTGTATTTCCTTGTCCTCCTTGTTCCCCTTTGTTCTCTTTGCATTGATCTTATTCTTTTTGTCTTCTCCTGGTTTTCCTAACCTTCCCATTTTTCTCTGTCACTTTATTCTTGCCGCCTTGTAAGAAAGTGTTTTTTTTTTCCTTGATAAAGAGCAGAAATGACATTTCTTTCTTGAGTAAAGAAATTTTCGCAGAGGAAAGGATACAAAATAAATTATATGCATACATAATGAAACTGGTTGAGAAGAAAACTGCCTACTGAAGGATGCACTAGAAGGAATGGTGAACGGGAGAAGAGTTCGTGGCAGAAGAAGATATCAGATGATAGACGACATTAAGATATATGGATCATATGAGGGAACAAAGAGGAAGGCAGAAAACAGGAAAGATTGGAGAAAGCTGTGTTTGCAATGAAAGAACTGTTCACTGAAATAGCCTACCTCTAACTAAAGCTTATAAACAGAAAAGTGTCATAGTATAGCTTATATTGATGGGATAGTGGGGAAGGAGGAAGACGAAATTATGGTGAATTTCTTGCGTAAGAGAAGAACAACGTAGTTTCTAAAGTGACACGAGGAGGGGAATATTTCAAATAACATCTGATGTAAACCTAAGCAATGTTGAATTGCATTTTATATTATAATTGAAGTGTGGTATTACACTGTAAATTTTGAATTCTTAAATCTTTGTTTATTGATATGTGAAATATTAAAATGTGTTTTTATGTTTTATAAGTTGGCAATCATAGTGAAGTTTGTATAGTGGAGACCTATAGGCTTAAATCGAATAGTATGATCACAGTAACAAAATATACATTATATAATGTTATAGGCATATATTGTAGATTATTATTGTTTTTACACCCCTTATAACAAATAAACTATATGTAATAGACTTAATTTCTTTCTTAAAAACATAAACAGTGATCGACTTTACTCCGCAATATTTTAAAATCGATCTCAAACTAAAACTTCAACGGTGATCCAATTTACCCTATTTAAGCAGGTAGCTTCGATCACAAGTCAAATATATAAATCAGTTTCTTATAGATTGTAATTTAATTCTTCTAACGTGCCTTCATAAGTGAAGGATATGACGACAAAATGCTATTTTCTGAGGAACTTCGCTCCATTCCATAACCTCAATATCATAAAAAAATTGCAAAATTTTGATCGACTTCACCCTCTTCTACGGTACTTAATCACTCATCTAAAGTTTGTGTGACTGCAACCTGTGTATATTTTTCCGTGGTTTTACTTTGTTTATAGTGTGATTTTTCTTCTTATTTCTATTATTGTATTTTTATTTCTGGTGGTGTGGAAGAGAAGGCCTGATGGCTTTAACTACACCAGAATAAATAATAAATATATTGTGACAGCCACGTGAGAAGGAAGGGCTAAGACGGCCATTCTGACGGGGAGGTTGCGCGCACATCTGCTACTGCCAAGTGAGGAAGGAAGCAAACTGCTGCGTGCGGAGTGAAGGGGGGGATGGACCGTCCCGAATCGTCCAGAAGTCCGTCGAAGTGGAAATATCCAGATAATTCGAGTGAGCTATCTCTGGACACCCGTAGAAATTTCTCGTAACTATGGTTTAGTTATAAAAGAAGAAACGCGAGTGAACTTGAGCAGTTTCAGTCAGTCAGTAAGGAAGTGTTGTTAAAGTCAGTGGAGAGCAAGCCAGACAGTCTTGTGTAGCAGTGAAGCCAGCTTCGAGACCAGAGCGCGACTTGAGTTGTGTCCGTAACTGTGGAGCCTGAAGCCCGGAGTTCGAGTGCAGTGGACCGCAGTTGGGGGACCTGAGTTCGAAGTGCAGCGGATCGTCTCTGAAGGTCTGGGGTTCGAGATTCTGTGAACGCGAGTGACTGAGCTACAAGAACTAGCCAAGACAAACGAGCTGTGAACTGAGAACTGACAGTTCTGTGTTGTAAATAGTGCTTTGTGAATATTAGTTAAGATTAACAGTTCATTGTTGTTAACAGTCATTGTCATTGGCGTTTGCGGAGTGCAATAAATTGTAGAGAGTGATAATTATTGTTGAGATAATAAAATTACATTGTTTTTCAGTATAAAAACGTTACAATATAATATGTATACCCCGAAAATCGAAAGAATATTTTTAAGGAATTTTATAACAATCAATATAAGGAGAAGTCGAAGAAACTTAACTTGTCTCGCCTATTAGACAGACATGATTTTTATATGTGTTGATAGATGTGAAAGGACAATACCAATATACCTTGTAAGAATACAGTATTGTATGTTCACATGCTCGGAGTCGCACAGTACACATCTGTCAAATACCTCGCTATTCCAACGACTGGCTAATGGATTCGGTAGCAAGGATAAAGAAGATAATGAAGACCAGTATTCCGAACATGATCAGATCGTTTCCAGATAGAACCAGTCCCATGTCTTAAGCGAGTAGGTTTTGCAGACCTCAGACGACTGTATCGGTATTGTAAATTAAGATAAGACTCGGTTCTCTTATGGAGAATACGTGATTCTTGTATTGCAACTTCATCTCTTCTTTTGTACAGTTCCGTGTTTTGGTATTGCAACTTCTTTTTTGTGATCCAAGTGGAAATACTCAGTTCAGAAGCATGTCGCAACTTGCTTCTTTCTTCTACTCCATGCTATATATGTGTTAAGTCTTAGGCAGGTCTTTTTTACAGCTTAGGAGATGTCTTCTTCAAAATCTGTTGTTCCTTATTTGCTTCAGAAATGTTCATCCCAACTTCAGAATATTTTTTATTCTTCTTGTTATTTTCTATAAAACTTCTTCGTAATTTTCTTCGCTTAAAGGACACTAGGGCTGCGTTTTTGGCCAAAATAATAATAATAATAATAATAATAATAATAATAATAATAATAATAATAATAATAATAATAATAATAATAGAAACTAGTTCGATTAATTAAAATCTGTCTCGGTGAAACATACAGCAGAGTCCCTATAGGTCAGTTTCTTGCTTCTCCAATTCACTGCGGGCTAAAGCAGGGAGATGCACTATCACCTTTACTTTTTAACTTCGCTTTAGAATTTGCCATTAGGAAAGTTCAGGATAACAGGCAGGGTTTGGAATTGAATGGGTTACATCAGCTTCTTGTCTATGCGGATGACGTGAATATACTGTATTTGGAGAAAACCCACAAATGATTAGGGAAAACACGGAAATTTTACTTGAAGCAAGTAAATCGATCGGTTTGGAAGTAAATCCCGAAAAGACAAAGTATATGATTGGGCCTATGTCTCGTGACGAGAATATTATACCAAATGGAAATATAAAAATTGGAGATTTATCCTTCGAAGGGGTGGAAAAATTCAAATATCTTGGAGCAACAGTAACAAATATAAATGACACTCGGGAGGAAATTAAACGCAGAATAAATATGAGAAATGCTTGTTATTATTCGGTTGAGAAGCTTTTATCATCTAGTCTGCTGTCAAAAAATCTGAAAGTTTGAATTTATAAAACAGTTATATTACCGGTTATTCTGTATGGTTGTGAAACTTGGACTCTCACTCTGAGAGAGGAACATAGGTTAAGGGTGTTTGAGAATAAGGTACTTTGGAAAATATTTGGGGCTAAGAGGGATGAGTTACAGGAGAATGGAGAAAGTTACACAACACAGAACTGCACGCATTGTATTCTTCACCTGACATAATTAGGAAAATTAAATCCAGACGTTTGATATGGGCAGAGCATGTAGCACGTATGAGCGAATCCAGAAATGGATATAGAGTGTTAGTTGGGAGGCCGGAGGGAAAAAGACCTTTGGGGAGGCCGAGACGTAGATGGGAAGGTAATATTAAAATGGATCTGAGGGAGTTGGGATATGATGATAGAGACTGGATTAATCTTGCTCAGGATAGGGATCAATGGCGGGCTTATGTGAGGGCGGCAATATACCTCCGAGTTCCTTAAAAGCCAGTAAGTATTATTATTATTATTATTATTATTATTATTATTATTATTATTATTATTATTATTATAAAGAAAAATAGCAGTGGTATTAATACCTTTTTTTCTGCAACTCGAACAAATTGTTAATTAATCTATAGATCTGTTGATTTTTTTGTGAAGCTATGAACAATAAATTGCAATGTGTTAGCTGTTAAATGTTTTGTCTGTTTCACTTCCCGCTTCGATGAACACTTTTTCCCGCTTAATGTAACTTGATACGAGTTACTCCACTCTGCAAAAGCTACACGTTGATTTGTGAATAATACACAAAACCTAAAATGCATATTTCAGTATTTGCCTTTGCAACTATTATTTGAAAAACGCCACTCGCTTCCGTGAATATTTTGGTCTCGTAAGCATCCCACTCGTGTGATTCATGTGGAATCTGATTTTCTTCTCAGCTGCTGCATAAAAATAAAGTACATAAAAATCTCATTGAAATTTATACATTCTATTTCTTAACGTTAGTGCGTCCATGAGGATTACATGACAGATAGTATAATTGTATGCAGCTGTTAAATTTTTCATACCGTGAAATACATTTGTTTAATACATGAAATTTCAGTGTAGTCTAGAAATATTAGGCCTATATTTGCATGAAAATTAAATTTTAAACCACTCATGGCTTAAATCTTGAGTGCAGACGTGAAACGACTTCAAAATGAAAGATCGTGGGATCGAGTTCTGAAGCGAATAAGAGACTATTGCCAAGGTGTTGTTCTGTGTTGTCTTGAAATGGAGCTGTTAATAACCTCATGCCAAAACCTCCCCTCAAATATTGTTAAATCTGTGCAGGAAGTAGAGAAATATGAAGCACTAAATGATCATGCTGAGTGTAAGGTTGTTCTTTTGTAACACAATAATAATAATAATAATGATAATAATAATAATAATAATAATAATAATAAAATCCGAGGCACGACAGCTCTTAAAGGACCATGACCTACCAGCCGCTGCTGGCCTCTTGTCCACATGCCGAAGCAGAGGTGGACAATCATCTAACCAGAATGGAGGTATCGTGTGGTTAGCACGATAATCCCCCCAGCCATTATAGCTGGCTTTCGTAACCTGATTTTGCTACCTATCGTAGCTTCTCAAGTACATCATGATGCTGTGTGGGCACCGGTCCCATACACTGGCCGAAATTTTATGAGAAAATTTCTTCTGCCATTCCGCACATTCCGTAACGCGAGTCCTAGGCAGGATGCCTTAGGCCACGGCGCCGAACTATATGTATCATGATGGAAAAAATGATTTCCCGCGTTGGAAACACTAAGTCGTCCTGACGCGCGGTTCACATAAGCTCTGCTTCCGTGGTAGAGCGTGGAGTTGTCAAAAAATGATAGCTACATTGTGTGTGTTGAGGCCTTGACTACCACATCTGGTTTTCTATTTTTAATATGGTTTGAATAAGGCTGTTTTGTGTAGTACTACATTTTTGTATGTATAAAATATTTCATACAATTGTTATTCTGTATGGTTGCGGAACTTGGACTCTCATTTTGAGAGAGAAACAGACGTTAAGAGTGTCGGAGAATAAGGTGCTTAGGAAAATATTTAGAGCTAAGAGGGATGAAGTTACAGGAGAATGGAGAAAGTTACACAACGCTGAACTGAACGCATTGTATTCTTCGCCTGAAATAATTAACAACATTAAATCCAGACGTTTGAGATAGGCAGGGCATGTAGCACGTATTGGTGAATCCAGAAATGCATAAGTATAGAGTGTTAGTTGGGAGGCCGGAGGGAAAAAGACCTTTAGGGAGGCCGAGACGTAGATGGGAGGATAATATTAAAATGGATTTGAAGGAGGTGGGATATGATGATAGAGACTGGATTAATCTTGCACAGGCTAGGAACCGATGGCGGGCCTATGTGAAGGCGGAAATGAACCTGCGGGTTCTTTAAAAATCATTTGTAAGTAAGTGTTTTTTTTTTGCCTCAATTAAACATTTATAATGTTATTTATTTCGATGATGTATGCTATTCAAAGTTACGAAATCTTTCCACGCCTACCAAATGCTATTTCGAGAATGATGAGCGAGACGAGACTCGAGAGACAAATGCAACGAACACAGTGAGCGAGAGCGGCAGTTACTTTTGTTCGTCTCTAGTGGACACCCTGTATATTATGCAGGGCGATTCGTTCTGGTTTCTACGTTTTGAAGTCTGTTACCCATTAATTGGACTAAATATAGACTTTAAGTTACAAAGAGCTTCCACAAACCTCCGAACACCGCTAACAAAGACACAAGTATTGTGAGGGACTCGTGTAAAAACCAGACTTTGCATCATCATTGCTTGTTTTGTTTACAGGACTTGTGCCTCTTGCATAAAAACGCATTACGATCTGAAGCCTTAGAGTAGAAACATGTCTAGTTCTCAGATCTACTTGGGGTGAGGATTGGGGTGAGTGTGTAAGGGATGAAGTCTAATTATTGAAGAGTAGGCTGGAAAGTGGAGGGAGGGCTTGAAGCCCTACAGAAGTACTAGTTTCAAGGATTACAAGACGGGGTAAAGGGGTTGGGTAAGGAAAGGATTTAGATGAAAACAACCAGAAGTTTGATCCTCCAGTACAATAGATGCATTAAGAACATGACAGCTTCAATATCGTTTTAATTTAAAGGACTCCTTCGTTTAATAGGACGCGTATAAAGTGCCAAACTATGTGCATGAAATTCTGCGTAGGCTTTAATTCTTTTGCTTAATTAGGTTCTCCAAATCTATTGCATTGGTAATGAAATAACTTCTACAGTCTTGCTAATAAACCGTGTATAGTTTTTATACGAGACTTATGCAGAGTTGAGACAGAAAACGTTACTAATAAACCGTGAATAAGCTATGGACGTATAAACAGGCTGTAACTATACAATGGGAATTGGTTTGCAGTAGTTATATACACGAAACCCCTTGTTTAAGCGTTGTATATAGGGAAAAAATGGCCGCCCCTCTAACAGCTGTTCGTATCGACTGTCATTTTATGATGATGGTTACCTTGTAACCACAGAAGAACAAACCAAAGATCATAGAATTATTAGAATAATATTGCTGTAGCTTGTACTCTTTGACCAAAATGTAGTGTGGTAATCGATTAGAGCCAGTTGTACTATCGATATTTAACACGCCACACTAGAGCGCTCTACCGGATGCAGTAGAAAACCTCAGATATTCTATCACCTTTCGTAACGAAGTAATGACGAAACTATGACGTAGCTGTGTAACAGTTATACTGTTATACACGACGTATGCACTGATTATTAGTAAGGAATTTACACACGACTTATAAACGAGCTACTCATTGTGTAAGTATAAGACAGTTAAACGTCTGTATATAGAGTTTTTATTAGTAAGACCGCTAGTAAATAACCTCTAGACTAGAGGTTCTCTAACTTTTAAGGGGAGAGGACGATATTTTTTGGTGAAAAACGAGTAAATTTTCAAAAAAAAATATCTTTAGAATACTCTGTGATATGTGTGGAAGGCATTGCATATCATTTTGTGGGTATTTGTGCCCTTAGCGGATGTTGTGACGCCATTTTTAAACTACCTGCGCTATGGATTTTTAAATCACACGTCCCTTTTCATTGTTGTTTCCGGTAAATTAAATTTAAAAAATAAAAAAGTCTTTAAAATACTCTTTAATATGTGTGGAATGCATTGCATAACATTTTATGGGTATTTGTACCCTTATCAGATGTTCAGACGCCATTTTTAAACATCCTGGGCTATGGATGTTTAAGTCACACGACCCCTTTATCGTTCTTTCCGGTAACTTCATTTTTTTTTTTTTTTTTGCTACATTGCCAGATAAAAATGGATATAATTTCTGAACTATTAAAGATACATACATGAAATTTAGAACACACATTCTTTAGACTATTAGGAAACTTTTCTCTGTAACAGAATTTTGTTAATAGATTACATTTTAGAATATGCCCGTTTGTTTGCGAAAAAGGAAATCAAAAAAGTGTTATTAAATTTTAATTGTTTATTTTATAAACGTAGGAACTAATATCAAAATTCTGTTACAGACAGATTGTAGAGCATGCTTTTGCAAGTACATTGCAAAAAATTGTTTGAATCTATCTTTAAAAATGGTTTAGATATATCGGTTTTAGTAAAATTCTACATTGGATATATTTTTTTAAATCTGGGCCCCCAAATATTTTCTTTTCCAAAATATTTATATTTGGTTGAGTTGCTACAGCTATGAGCTCTCTACACACAAAAAATTAATAATATACACCAAATAGGAAAAAAGTTTTAAAAAATACCATCCCCTACCCTTAACGAGAAACGTATATACTTGACCAACAAAGGGAAAAAAATTATAATGTCTTGACGTGAAAGGTTTTTTCGTAAACTCTGACGTCACTTGTGGGACCAAGGAAACTAAAAGTGTAAGATGAATTTTGTGTCTTGTGATTTACCGCGCGGTCCATGTCGCTTCATTCTCCATTTAATATACCTCAAGGTTTTCTATACCGTCCGTCTCGATCCATTATCTAGTTATTAGATAGTGTACCCAGCGAATAGGGATTATAAAGGATGGACACTGAGCGAATTTTCCTGTGTTTTGTTTCTCTGTGCGCCAACGTTTAGTTCTACTTTCAAGCGCTAGAGGTTAGTGTAGTCGAGCATAGGCTAACAACTCGTTGTAGGCCAGTGATCGGCATGTTCCGTGCTCTGTGACGTAATACCACGGAGCCGCCACGCTCTTTGCTCGGCAATCTCTGCATACTGAGCACAGCGAGGAGAGAAGGTTCAACTGAACAGTGGTGGTGCGGCGCCTATGCAATGACAGAGCGCGATCCATTCGTCTGAGGTAGTATGGGAACAGCACAATTACAATACATTTGTACGAAAACAAAACTGTACATCCGTGATAAATCAATGTAATAGAATATGTTGGTTTGTAATCAAATTTAATATACTTATAATAATATGAAATTCATAATACAGCCAGCTGCAGAAGCGTTCGTATTATGTAAATGAGGCTCCGAAACTGCCATAAATATACAAATATAGAAATAAATAATTTAAGCAGTACTACAACACTTTGTCTACTCGGAAACTTGAAAACAGTTCAAGTGTTTTAACAGACATTTTCCTACACTATATACAGATTGAACTATCTAGGCTCTAACTTGGTGAGTAGTATGCAAAGTATATTTCAACTTTTGAAACACACCATCACTTTGTGTTACTATCGTGCCCAAGCAAATGCTTTGTCGAGTTCAAACTGTATTATGGAGTATGAAGGAATGGCGAAGTGTTTGATTCGTGGCAGGCTGTTTCAGCATGTAAAGAAATTCAATGTGCAATGCCATTATTCTGTATGCCGCACAAATGATTATGACAAATATGGGGAAAATATCGACAAATACTGGTGCAGCAATTGAAAGATAAATTGTTAAGTGAAGCTAGGGAACACACTGTCAGTGAATCAATGGTAAGATTAAGGCTTACGATATAGGATTTCACTAGCCATTGCAAAGAACATGCGTTCTTTTAATGACGGGGAATTTGCCAAGAATGTTGCCATCATGACCGCAGAGTAGTTATTCCCTAGCAAAATACAGGAATGTGATTCCATCAATTTATCTCCAAGAACTGTCGTATCATTGCTGCACTGACGCCACTGCGCTGGTGCGTGTTAACAGTAATACGACTCAACTGCTCGCTCTCCCAAGCTCTTGAGGCCTGACTGGCTCTTACGTCATAACTGCAGCTTCTGCCGGCCACTGTTGTAGGCTAAGATAATAATTCAGAATAGAGTTGAGACACAGGATCCAAACATTGCATAAGCCTGTAACGCTTTGCTCAAATAAATTCAAGTTAACAGCTTTTCCTTATTTCTCAGTGACAAACTACATAATTGTAATAATAATATTTTACATTTCAGATATAATAAATTATATTATAAAATAATATAATACATTATAAAATTAAGTATCGAGTTCGTTTAATATTTGTATATAATATAATATAGGTATATGGTTTTACTTCTCGTAAGAGTTTTGTTTTTCCATTTTCAGTGCTATCAAATCATTACATATTTTAATTGTTGGGGTCAACGTCTCAACTCTCATTATAAAGGAACTGTATAGAGTCTAGACATTACAGTTAATGAAGGATTTATTATTTTATGGATCCAATTTATTTTATTTGAGTACATAATGTACCTTACTTACTTACTTACTTACAAATGGCTTTTAAGGAACACGAAGGTTCATTGCCGCCCTCACATAAGCCCGCCATCGGTCCCTATCCTGTGCAAGATTAATCCAGTCTCTATCATCATATCCCACCTCCCTCAAATCCATTTTAATATTATCCTCCCATCTACGTCTCGGCCTCCCCAAAGGTCTTTTTCCCTCCGGTCTCCCAACTAACACTCTATATGCATTTCTGGATTCGCCCATACGTGCTACATGCCCTGCCCATCTCAAACGTCTGGATTTAATGTTCCTAATTATGTCAGGTGAAGAATTCAATGCGTGCAGTTCTGCGTTGTGTAACTTTCTCCATTCTCCTGTAACTTCATCCCGCTTAGCCCCAAATATTATCCTAAGGACCTTATTCTCAAACATCCTTAACATATGTTCCTCTCTCAGAGTGAGAGTCCAAGTTTCACAACCATACAGAACAACCGGCAATATAACTGTTTTATAAATTCTAACTTTCAGATTTTTTGACAGCAGACTAGATGATAAAAGCTTCTCAACCGAATAATAACAGGCATTTCCCATATTTATTCTGCGCTTAATTTCCTCCCGAGTGTCATTTATATTTGTTACTGTTGCTCCAAGATATTTTAATTTTTCGACCCCTTCGAAGGATAAATCTCCAATTTTTATATTTCCATTTCGTTCAATATTCTCGTCACGAGACATAATCATATACTTTGTCTTTTCGGGATTTACTTCCAAACCGATCGCTTTACTTGCTTCCAGTAAAATTCCCGTGTTTTCCCTAATCGCTTGTGGATTTTCTCCTAACATATTCACGTCATCCGCATAGACAAAAAGCTGATGTAACCCGTTCAATTCCAAACCCTGCCTGTTATCCTGAACTTTCCTAATGGCATATTCTAAAGTGAAGTTAAAAAGTAAAGGTGATAGTGCATCTCCCTGCTTTAGCCCGCAGTGAATTGGAAAAGCATCAGATAGAAACTGACCTATACGGACATGTACATAGATGTATTAATTAAATGTGTTATATTTCCGCTGTGTCGACTGCTAGCTGGAGTGATGTCAGCGCCAACTCTAGGGAGAAAGCAGAATCTCACGCTCTAGCTTGCTTGAAGGTCATTGAAATCAGCCCGGCTACATCAAAGGTACCGACGCGAAGTGTCCATTCTTTATAATCCCTATTCGCTGGTGTACCCAGCGTATAGGAAATTATAATAAAGACACTTCGCGTCTGTACCTTTGATGTATCGGTTCCTTATCACCATATCAACACATGATCGTGTCTGAAGAGCTTGTACATTTAAGAGGGATCTAATGAATTTAATTGTGCTATCAAGTCGAGATGTTGAGGGAAGAATGGACCGAGAATGGACGCTTGCTGGATGTTTAGCAGTGACTGAAAGTCGTAACACGACGTTCATTTCCTTGGGCGAAACAAGTTTGGTAATTAGAAGTCTACTGCACAATACAGCAACTAGTTACTGTGTACTAAAATAAGAAAACGTATTTAACGAAGGCATTGTCTAATTTGCTTCTTCTTTTTCAGCAAAGAGGAAAGTGTATGTTGAATGGGGCAAAATGAAAAAAAAGAAATTAATGAGGTAGTAGTTATGTACGACATGCAACTAAGAGAAAAGGCTTAGTTGGAATATATCCACGTCGTTATGGTTTCCACGTCTAATTTAAATTATCAAAAGATTTCACAAGTTTTGAAGTTTCCTTTATAAAGAATGAATTAGTATGTCTGGCAAGGACGTAAAGCACGAGGAATTCTTGACACATTCAAATTACTAACTTAGTCTTTGATGCTGAATTTGTAGTTGGTAGAGCACTGACTTAAGTTGGAACCCAGGTTCGAATCCCGGTGACATCGGAGTCAGTGTTTCTAATGGTTTCAGGTCATTACGTCTAAGGACAGCAGGTCTAATAAAACATAAAGTCTAATAAAAAATGTCTAATAATAACTCAAGTCTAAAAGAAAAATGTCTAATGCCTAAATGTCTAAATAAAATTACGTCTAATGTGTAAATGTCTAAATAAAATTCAGTCTATGTCTAACGTGTAAATTTTTTAATAAATGTATGTAATTGAACGGGATACATCAGCTGCTTATCTATGCGGATGACGTGAATATGTTAGGAGAAAATCCACAAGCAATTTTACTTGAAGCAAGTAAAGAAATAGATTTGGAAGTAAATTCCGAAAAGACAAAGTATATGATTATGTCTCGTGACGAGAATATTGTACGAAATGGAAATATAAAAATTGTAAATTTATCCTTTGAAGAGGTGGAAAAATTCAAATACCTGGGAGCAACAGTAACAAATATAAATGATACTCGGGAAGAAATTAAAAGCAGAATATATATAGAATATGCCTGTTATTATTCGGTTGAGATGCTTTTATCATCCAGTCTGTTGTCAAAAAATCTTAAAGTTAGAATTTATAAAACAGTTCTATATGGTTGCGAAACTTGGACTCTCACTTTGAGAGAAGAACATAGGTTAAGGGTGTTTGAGAATAAGGTGCTTAGGAAAATAATTGGGGCTAAGAAGGATGAAGTTACAGGAGAACGGAGAAAGTTACAGAACACAGAACTGCACGCATTGTATTCTTCACCTGACATAATTAGGAACATTAAGTCCAGACGTTTGAGATGTGCAGGGCATGTAGTACGTATGGGCGAATCCAGAAATACATGTAGAGTGTTAGTTGGGAGGCCGGAGGAAAAAAGACCTTTGGGGAAGTCGAGACGTAGATGGGAGGGTAATATTAAAATGGATTTGAGGGAGGTGGGATATGATGATAGAGACTGGATTAATCTTGCTCAGGATAGGGACCTATGGCGGGCTTATGTGAGGACGGCAATGAACCTCCGGGTTCCTTAAAAGCCAGTAAGTAAGTGTAAATCTCAAATAATTTTCTTAGTAATACGGTACCTTGTCAGTTACAAAAAATCTTAGCCAAATGAATACATATACTATTAATTCGCCTAAAGATAAAAAAAAAAATTGTTCATAATAATTTCGACTACCACTTAAGATTGAGAAGTAGAACCAGCAATAGAATCTACTGGAGATGTTCACTCAGAGACGCTTGCAATGCTACTTGTGTAACCAATGAGGACTTCGATAACATTCAAGTCTACAAAGTCGGTACATACACTCACCAGAGTAGAGGGGCTGAGATTCTTGTCAGGAAAACTTGTACCAATATAAAAGAACGAGCTGGTAATCATCCAAATATGGCACCCGCAGCAATTGTTCTAGAAGAAACCAACATTGGAGAAATTGATTTGTACTTGAGAACTTTAAGCAACAGGCTGAAATTCTATTCTGTACCGGAGGATGAAAATTAAGATTAATCTATATTTTCATTGCTCACTATTTCAACATTAGGACTACCGTATTTTACTCCTGAGTTATATGTAATAAACAATAATATACAGATAACAGACATACTACTGTTATAATTTAGGCATAATAGTGTTAGACGTCATTGCAAGTTAGACTATGTAGTATTAGACATTTTTGTAAATTGGACTAGGTTGTATTAGACTTAGTTCCAAAGACAAAAATGTCATTAGACTTACAAAATTAGACCTTCCGTCATTAGACTTACAATCGTTAAACCTACTTACCTCTAACCTTCCTAGGGGGCTTTTCTCGGAGCCCTCCCGTTTCCTTCATTTCACCGTCATTTTCTATTTCAATATTCCCCGAAATTTAGGCACTTACAGCTAAGAATGACACAGAATGCAGCCGAATGGTGTTATATCCTTTAGAATGGTTTTTAAGCCTAGTTCACAAGAGTCTGATTTACCCTTACAGTGGTCGCTTGGATCACAATAGAGATTCAGTACACCATTTTTTGTTGGTGATCCGTGATGGCAGCAGTTACAGTATCAACCATGTAGGTACCTTTCGTTCGTATATTTTCTCTACTCGCTCAGTTAGTCGTTGTAATTGACAAGTATTAAACAAGTGTTTTCTTATTGCGTTAAGTTGGTGAATTCTTGGATCAAGATTGTACTCCGCACAAACATTTTCGCCTTACGCCTCGTCCAAAAACACTGAATTCGTCCGCTAAAGCCTTATTTTGCGTACTTGATACATAAATAGCTATTTCAGGAGGAAGAAAAAATTAATAAAAATCATATTGGAGTGTAGGCTTTCACGGCCGGCGTCAATAGTAGAAAAGTTTTCCGGGCTATGAGGCCGTGGTCTGTTGGTTGTGAGACCAAACGTTTCGTTCACTGCTGCGGTGAACATCTTCAGTGGTGTCTATTGCTGGTGCGGCTGGTTCTACTGCGTGTGCTGATTACAGTCTGCGCTGGCTGCATCGTTGTATATATAGTGCGGGATGCAGCCAGCGCAGACTGTAATCAGCACACGCAGTAGAACCAGCCGCACCAGCAATAGACAACCACTGAAGATGTTCACCGCAGCAGTGAACGAAACGTTTGGTCTCACAACCAACAGACCACGGCCTCATAGCCCGGAAAACTTTTCTACTAATAAAAATCAGTGCGCGTAGGTAAGAATATCAAATAATTCGGTAGAAAACTGTGAATATTGTGAACATACTGTAAAAAGGCATCATCGAGGATAAGTGTAACCCTATTGATATTTATTTATTTAGTTATTTATTTGTTTATTTATTTATATGTTTATTTATTTGTTTATTTGTTCATTTATTTGTTCATTTATTTGTTTGTTTATTTATTTATTTACTTATTTATTTGTTTATTTAATTGTTTATTTTCTTATTTATTTATTTTATTTATTTATTTACTTATTTACTTATTTATTTATTTTTTAATTATTTGTTTATTTGATTATTTATTTATTTAATTATTTGTTTATTTATTTATTTGTTTATTTGTTTATTTATTTATTTGTTTATTTCTTCATTTATTTGTTTGTTTATTTGTTTGTTTATTTATTTACTGATTTATTTATTTATTTGTTTATTTATTTATTTGTTTATTTATTTATTTTTTATTTATTTGTTTGTTTATTTATTTGTTTTTTCGTATTTACTTACGTATTTTATTTATTTATTTATTTACTTAATTATTTACTTATTTATTTATTCATTTATTTATTTATTTATTTATTCATTTATTTATTCATTCATTTATTTATTCATTCATTTATTTATTTATTCATTCATTTATTTGTTTATTTATTTATTTGTTTATTTATTTATTTGTTTATTTATTTATTTGTTTATTTATTTATTTATTTATTTGTTTATTTATTTATTTGTTTATTTATTTGTTTGTTTATTTATTTGTTTATTTATTTATTTATTCATTCATTTATTCATTCATTCATTTATTCATTTATTTATTTATTTGTTTATTTATTCCCCCCCCCCCTTCTAAAGGATTATTTTCTGTACTGTCACATAGGAGTTTCATAAAAACAATGGCGATATTTTGAATTGCTGTCTTCTAAGGCTTGTTTCCTTTTCAGAACGAGTCTAGAAAAAAAGCAAGTTCCATAATATTTTGCATTAGAAGCGACTGGAGCCTCCAGAATAGGGAGCGTCTTAGCATCTGGGTGGGCCCGTTTGATTAGGTCCTGATGTCCATTCCTACGCTCTGTCGACGCAAATGTCAATCTATGACCTTTTCTTTGCAGCCCTGACTAGTTGCTTATTTGCTAAACAAGCATATGAGCTTCTTCCATATTAATTGTGCGGTCTCCTGGCAAAAACTGCATAGGCTACAAGCCAGATATGGAAAGCCGTATGCAATTGGAATACGGAGAGCACGCATTTTATATTGAACTAAATGCAAGTTCAGATATCTAGGACCTATTTATTTATTAACAATATGAACAAGGGAGTTTGTGACTAACAGGTCTACATCTGAGAAAAATTGTGTAGCCTACTACGAAAGCTTCTTATAAACTTTCAATCTATAAAAAAATATAAAGCCGTGGTGTGGCAGTTCGTTGTGAGTAGAAACCAGAATATTAGACTCTAACCTTTGAAGGTAAGTGAGTACGGGAGTTCGTGCAATGATCCGATGATCCGAAAAAGAATAGTGGCGCGTGGTGCTGTACAATAAAAACAGACGACGTTCGCATCAAGAAAAGCACACACACACACACACACACACACACACACACACACACACACACACGTGAAATAATGATTTCGAGAATACTCGTAGTGCTGTGTTGTGTATTACAAAAAATAAACATAGCTTTTGATGTCAACTTCTAACTTAAAATGTTAGTTTCACAAGCAGTATTCTTAATGAAAGTAATGTTTTAAGTCTATATTAAATAATCTTTGCTGTAAAATTTTAACTTAAAATGTTACTGTTTCATAGCTAGGCCTACTGCTGTTAATGACATGTTTAAACCGACATTCCAGTAATCTTTGATGTAAAATTTTAGCTTAAAATACCGGAATTGTTGTAACACAGGTTAATGATGTGTATACTTAGCCTATAGGACAATTATCTTTGCTGCAAAATTTTATCTTGAAATATTACTGTTCAATAGGTACTGCTCTTAATGATATGTATACTAACCTATATTACAATTGTCTTTCCTGTAAAATTTTAACTTAAAATATTACTGTTTCATAGGTACTGCTCTTGATGATATGTATACTAAACCTATATTACAATTATCTTTGCTGTAAAATTTTAACTTAAAATATTACTGTTCAATAGGTACTGCTCTTAATGATATGTATACTAACCTATATTACTATTGTCTTTGCTGTAAAATTTTAACTTAAAATATTACTGTTCAATAGGTACTGCTCTTAATGATATGTATACTAAACCTATTTTACAATTATCTTTGCTGTAAAATTTTAACTTAAAATATTACTGTTTCATAGATACTGCTCTTAATGATATGTATACTAAACCTATATTACAATTATCTTTGCTGGAAAATTTTAACTTAAAATATTACTGTTCAGTAGGTACTGCTCTTAATGATATGTATACTAAACCTATATTACAATTATCTTTGCTGTAAAATTTTAACTTAAAATATTACTGTTCAATAGGTATTGCTCTTAATGATATGTATACTAAACCTATATTACAATTATCTTTGCTGTAAAATTTTAACTTAAAATATTACTGTTCAGTAGGTACTGCTCTTAATGATATGTATACTAAACCTATATTACAATTATCTTTGCTGTAAAATTTTAACTTAAAATATTACTGCTCAATAGGTACTGCTCTTAATGATATATATACTAACCTTTATTACATTTGTCTTTGCTGTAAAATTTTAACTCAAAATATTACTGTTCAATAGGTACTGCTCTTAATGATATGTATACTAAACGTATATTAAAATTATCTTTGCTGTAAAATTTTAACTTAAAATATTACTGTTCAGTAGGTACTGCTCTTAATGATATGTATACTAAACCTATATTACAATTATCTGTGCTGTAAAATTTTTACTTAAAATATTACTGTTCAATAGGTACTGCTCTTAATGATATGTATACTAACCTATATTACAATTGTCTTTGCTGTAAAATTTTAACTTAAAATATTACTGTTCAATAGGTACTGCTCTTAATGATATGTATACTAACCTATATTACAATTATCTTTGCTGTAAAATTTTAATTTAAAATATTACTGTTCAATAGGTACTGCTCTTAATGATATGTATACTAACCTATATTACTATTGTCTTTGCTGTAAAATTTTAACTTAAAATATTACTGTTCAGTAGGTACTGCTCTTAATGATATGTATACTAAACCTATTTTACAATTATCTTTGCTGTAAAATTTTAACTTAAAATATTACTGTTCAATAGGTACTGCTCTTAATGATATGTATACTAAACCTATATTAAAATTATCTTTGCTGTAAAATTTTCACTTAAAATATTACTGTTCAGTAGGTACTGCTCTTAATGATATGTATACTAAACCTATATTACAATTATCTTTGCTGTAAAATTTTAACTTAAAATATTACTGTTTCATAGGTACTGCTCTTAATGATATGTATACTAAACCTATATTACAATTATCTTTGCTGTAAAATTTTAACTTAAAATATTACTGTTCAATAGGTACTGCTCTTAATGATATGTATACTAAACCTATATTACAATTATCTTCGCTGTAAAATTTTAACTTAAAATATTACTGTTCAATAGGTACTGCTCTTAATGATATGTATACTAAACCTATTTTACAATTATCTTTGCTGTAAAATTTTAACTTAAAATATTACTGTTCAATAGGTAATGCTCTTAATGATATGTATACTAAACCTATATTACAATTATCTTTGCTGTAAAATTTTAACTTAAAATATTACTGTTCAATAGGTACTGCTCTTAATGATATGTATACTAAACCTATATTACAATTATCTTTGCTGTAAAATTTTAACTTAAAATATTACTGTTCAATAGGTACTGCTCTTAATGATATGTATACTAAACCTATATTACAATTATCTTTGCTGTAAAATTTTAACTTAAAATATTACTGTTCAATAGGTACTGCTCTTAATGATATGTATACTAAACCTATATTACAATTATCTTTGCAGTAAAAGTTTAACTTAAAATATTACTGTTCAATAGGTAATGCTCTTATTGATATGTATACTAAACCTATATTACAATTATCTTTGCTGTAAAATTTTAACTTAAAATATCACTGTTCAATAGGTACTGCTCTTAATGATATGTATACTAAACCTATATTACAATTATCTTTGCTGTATAATTTTAACTTAAAATATTACTGTTCAATGGTACTGCTCTTAATGATATGTATACTAAACCTATATTACAATTATCTTTGCTGTAAAATTTTAACTTAAAATATTACTGTTCAATAGGTACTGCTCTTAATGATATGTATACTAAACCTATATTACAATTATCTTTGCTGTAAAATTTTAACTTAAAATATTACTGTTCAATAGGTAATGCTCTTATTGATATGTATACTAAACCTATACTACAATTATCTTTGCTGTAAAATTTTAACTTAAAATATTACTGTCTCATAGGTACTGCTCTTAATGATATGTATACTAAACCTATATTACAATTATCTTTGCTGTAAAATTTTAACTTAAAATATTACTGTTCAATAGGTACTGCTCTTAATGATATGTATACTAAACCTATATTACAATTATCTTTGCTGTAAAATTTTAACTTAAAATATTACTGTTCAATAGGTAATGCTCTTATTGATATGTATACTAAACCTATACTACAATTATCTTTGCTGTAAAATTTTAACTCAAAATATTACTGTCTCATAGGTACTGCTCTTAATGATATGTATACTAAACCTATATTACAATTATCTTTGCTGTAAAATTTTAACTTAAAATATTACTGTTTCATAGGTACTGCTCTTAATGATATGTATACTAAACCTATATTACAATTATCTTTGCTGTAAAATTTTAACTTAAAATATTACTGTTTCATAGATACTGCTCTTAATGATATGTATATTAAGCCTATATTACAATTATCTTTGCTGTAAAATTTTAACTTAAAATCCGTATCTTACCGTAATCATTGAGTAATCATACTGTAGAAAACTAGTAAAACATTTTGTGGAAAAGAAGAACGCAACTTTATATAATAATAACTGTGAGAGACTGCCTTATACTTTCTGAATAAATCCTTCAGAGTATTGTAGTAACAACGTATAATATTGCTCTTCAAGAGAAATTTAAGCCAATATAAGCGGAGGAAGTTTGATTTCCGGCGAGGAAAATAGAGATACTTCCGTCTTCGGTAGGAGTACATGGGATGTATTGTGTTGCTTAGAATCTGGAATATCTAACTTTGGAGCACAAATTCACAATGAAGTACGCACCGAATTAATCGAAGAGGCACAATACTTGAAAGAAGATCATTTTAGCATTTTCTGTCTTGAAGCATTGGTTAATCGGCCAGCTTCCACCTCATATACCGGGTCATCATTTTGTTTTACTAATATTTCTAATATTAACCTGGGTATATCTTTGGATTAATGGTTGAGATTAGCAAACACTATGTTACCCCCTTCTACGACCGGAGTTTGATACAAAAAAATCACTTTACTAGGTATAGGAGGGAAGAAAAGTAGTGCATTCATTTACGTAAACTAGGGACTATTACGATCTTCAGTTTGATAATTTTCGTTAGATTTTTATTTACTCAAAATACAGTATAGTACAGTATTAACAATAAGTGTTTTGAATAATTTCGAGGGAAAAATTGTTCCGAGGTCGGGTATCGAACCTGGGCCATTGGTTAAACGTACCAAAGCTCTTGCAATTGAGCTACTCGGGAACTCTACCAGACACCGATCCAATTTTTCCCTCTGTATCCTCAGACCTCAAAGTGGGCTGACAACCGTCAAGCAACCAACATTGACTAACACTAACTCTGTGTGACTTAAATTGTGGCTTCCTGTTAACGAACAGTGACGTGTATTGTACAAATCGAGCTTTCAGGTACAACTCCCTGTAAAGTTGATTTGAATAATTTCGAGGGAAAAATTGTTCCGTGGCCGGGTATCGAACCCGGGGCCTTTGGTTAAACGTACCAACGATCTTCCAACTAAGCTACCCGGGAACTCTACCAGACACTGACCCAGTAAGTGTTTTTACTCACTAACTGAACTACCCAGATGGACGTATTCATTATGCAATGTATAATATACTGTCTACAGAATATTAGCATACAATATGGAGGTGCATTTAAATTGAAAAATAATCAAAATTCGGATATTTAAACGAATTATAGAAAATGATGGCCGTTCATTTCTATACGGGCTTAATTTCTTTTGTGTGCATATTATCGAAAAAGGTTTTAAGCATATCTTTTGAAATTGAATGTGTTGTTTCTGGAATGTAATTCTTTAATTCTTCTATTGTTGTAGGATGTTTAATAAACACAACTGTTTTACAGTAACCCCAAAAGAAATAATGCAAAGTACCAGTCGACATGGGAGGAGCATAATCCTGTGCCTCTTGAAATAATAATTCTGTACCTACTCTGTAACAGAGTACCTTACTTACGTATTGTAATCACTTCACTTCTGCCCGATTCGCACAGATAAATTTACTCAGGTTGCTGTCTACTGCCCGTCCTGTATTTCGCAGGGTCGTAGAAAGGAGGAAATCACGTGACAGTTACTTAACGAGGCCCTTTTATTTAAGTTATTTTAAACAGTTGTATAATATTATGTAGACGTACAATTCCTGACAGCGAATGTTTTCAGAAAAGAGCTGATAGCTCAGCCACTAGCCTTTACAGAGGGGCGAGCAGAAACGGGTTGGGGGAAACCGGGAAGCGACGTAACCAAACAGACACAGTATCTGTTCGAAAATATGATTCAATAATGAATTCAATTTATCCACTGTAAAATACGACCATATTTCTGGAACGTACTATACTCAATACTGTATACTGTGACCGTAAGACGACTTTGACTGCATATGCGGCCTTGGGTGGATTTTCATTAGTAGAAGGGATGGGAGTGAAGTACATTCAAAAACTCAGGTACAATAAAAATTGAAGGAAAAATAAAATGATTTCCCTGTACAAGGCGTGTGAGAGAATTGAGGACCAATTCGAGATAGATAGAAGTAGCTGATTACTCGGTCAGCGTATATTCATAACACTTGAGCTATAAACAGACAGAAAAAGCAGCAAACGAACAAAATAAAGGAAAAACAGAGCGGAGTCGTGTATAAGAAATTCTTTGACGTGTGAATCTAAGCTCTCATGGAATCAACTAAATTCTTCGGAAGGAGACTTAGCGTATGGTAACCGATCATTTTTTTTGTCTAAGACTGTATCTGAAATTAAACTTCAGCCACCGGTGTAGCTCAGTCGGCTGAGGCGCTTGTCTTCCGATACGGAGTTACGCTCGATCGTGAGTTCGATTCCCGCTTGTGCTGATTACCTGGTTGGGTTTTTCCGAGGTTTTCCTCAACCGTACGGCGAATGCCAGGTAATCTGTTGCGAATCCTCGGCGTCATCTCTTCAAATACCATCTCGATATCACCAATCTCATCGACGCCAAATAACCTAATATTTGATACAACGTCGTTAAATACCTAAATTTTTTAAATCAAACTTCGATAATTTCGTAAGAAATCAATTCTGTGGCCGGAAGGAAAAAGTTCTTAAGTCAATTTTTTGTGAAAATGAGATTTTTATATATTCTGAAAGCGGAAACAATTCTCTACAATCTGGTAAAATGGCTAAAGTCAAATAAGACTCCTGACTGGATTTATAGAGCTTTACCAAATGTCCTAAGTACTTTTTGAATCGAGCACACACAGAATAAAGGACTTAAGAATATTTAATACTTTATTCCTTACAAACTATCACATGTTTACTTTCCATGCTTCCCTATTAAAAAGGTCTAACGTGTATTTTAGCCATTTTATCACATACTGATGCCCTTTCCTTTTAAAACTTCAAGCATCAGGGTAAACAGTCCTATAATTGCATTGACCCATTTTGCATTCCTAATAATTTACATTTCTCATTTATTTTGAGATGAAAAAGGTCTTATGTTTAAATAGTCCCTTTTACTGAGTTTGGGTTCTAGTCTTAAAAGGGCTTAAGTGCGGCTATATTTTAAGTAATCAAGAAAATTGTTAAATTAGCAACATTACCTATTTTAGAAGAAATATAAACAAATAATATCCAGGAAAACCTCTTAATTAAAAAACTCTATAATTGGCACCAATTTCAATCTTTCTACTGCTCTCCTGAAAAGTATAAAATTTTTACTTAATACCTTTTTCGTCCCGGCCACAGAATTGTATGAGATACGTTTGTATATTTTATAGTTTTAATATAGAATATTTTTAATCATGAAGCCTTCACCATCGGTTTTCAATTAATATTTTAACAGATAACTCTAGGGGGGAAAAAACAAACAAATAAAATCATACAACCTTATCTTGTGTTTGGATTTATGTACATACAAATAAAGGAATAGAAAGTAATTTCATAAACACATAGGTATTGCAAGCTTAC
Source organism: Periplaneta americana (assembly GCF_040183065.1). Lineage (NCBI taxonomy): Eukaryota > Metazoa > Arthropoda > Insecta > Blattodea > Blattidae > Periplaneta > Periplaneta americana. The sequence goes on along the minus strand of NC_091120.1, from coordinate 184,265,578 downwards.
AGACAGCATATTGCGTATTTTAAAAGCGTATTACGTACAACTGACGTCACGTCAGTAGATTATTATTCCAGATCGTCTGTTAATGGCAGTAAATTATTTAAATGAATTTTCAATAAGGTAAAGCAATGTAGAAGCACTGGCATATTGTATTGAAAGTCCATGCCTGATGGGCGTACAGCCTATCTTTTTGAAAAGAATATTATGAAATACAAAACATTGCTGATACAATAATGTCATTCAAAAATAGAAATCAATAAGCCGTTAACGAATCATATATAAATTTTAATAGAGTACATACAGCCAACAGAACAAACAGAAACCCGAGCTTCATTTGTTTCCAACGAGTTCGTGAAGAAAATAACAAAGATATTCTACTTCTAGATAAAATTGCTCACCTTTATGGCGCAATGTGAAGTACGTGTTTTGTTTTCACCGTTATTGTTTGAATCTTTGAGTTTCTTATAGTTTTGAAGGCTCAAAGGAAGTTCTTTAATTAGTGAAGCCTTTACAGTCAATCTCGTCATGCTACTGTATATGAGCTATGACTAAGGCTAGGATTTTCATGATTTTGCATATTTTTCTTTATAAGTTCAATGAGTTTCTAAAATATATAGAAATCCACCATATGAATAAACTATAGCATACTTATGCATATTTGACAATTTTATCCTGATCGGGCATATTTTAATGATCTATTTGTCATATTCAGCATATTTTTACCATTTGAAGCTTTTTATACCCTTGTATACAGGGTGATTCACGAGGATTTACCGTCACTTACGGACCTTATTTCCGAAGACATACTGAGTAAAAAATGTTATACAAACATTTGTCCTAATCTCAATATTTTCAGAGCTACACAAATTTGAAGTGGTTAGTAAAATACCGTTTTACTTTAGTTTTAAGGGTAAAATGATAATACACATAGAGAATGAACTATTCATAAGTGTCATTTCTTTAATGGGCTAGTGTTCTGAAGATAAAAATGTGTCGTTAATTACTTTGTATAGATTTTGTTTTCCAATTTACTTACTTACAAATGGCTTTTAAGGAACCCGCAGGTTCATGCCGCCCTCACATAAGCCCGTCATCGATCCCTATACTGTGCAAGATTAATGCAAGATTAATCCATTCTCTATCATCATATCCCACCTCCCTCAAATCCATTTTAATATTATCCTCCCATCTATGTCTGGGCCTACCCAAAGGTATTTTTCCCTCTGGTCTCCCAACTAACACTCTGTATGCATTTCTGGATTCGCCCATACGTGCTACATGCCCTGCCCATCTCAAACGTCTGGATTTAATGTTCCTAATTATATCAGGTGAAGAATACAATGCGTGCAGTTCTGCGTCGTGCAACTTTCTCCATTCTCCTGTAACTTCATTCCTCTTAGCCCCAATAATTTTCCTAAGCACCTTAATCTCAAACACCCTTAACTTCTGTTCCTCTCTCAAAGTGAGAGTCCACGTTTCACAACCATACAGAACAATCCGTAATATAACTGTTTTATAAATTCTTACTTTCAGATTTTTTGACAGCAAACTGGATGACAGAAGCTTCTCAACCGAATAATAACACGCATTTCCCATATTTATTTTGCATTTAATTTTGTCCCGAGTGTCATTTATATTTGTTACTGTTGCTCCAAGATATTTTAATTTTTTCATCTCTTCGAAGGATAAATCTTCAATTTTTATGTTTCCATTTCGTACAATATTCTCTTCACGAGACATAATCATATACTTTGTCTTTTTGGGATTTACTTCCAATCCTATCGCTTTACTTGCTTCAAGTAAAAGTTCCTTCTCTTAATAATAATAATAATAATAATAATAATAATAATAATAATAATAATAATAATAATAATAATGTAATAATAATAATACGGTACTTTATCGCATGAAACAGAAAAATGTTATTTGAATAAAAATATTATTTTGAAACTGCATAGCACAGACACTCTAAATTGGAAAAAATTATAAATGAGGCAGTAAGAAGAGAAATGAAAGTTCGAAATTCAATTTTAGATTCTGTGAAATATAAATCAACAAGAATAGTATGGGCATGTTCGACGAATGTCAGATCAACGGCTACCGAGAAAGATTCTAGACTGGATACCACCTGGAAGAGAAAAGAGAGGTCGTCCCAGAAGCACTTGGATGGTTGATATTAGAAGATGGATGAGGGAAAAGTGTTTAGAAGAAATGGACTGGGAAGACAGAACTGGACGGAGGAAGAAAATAAAACTGGAATAAACTTTGGACACAGGAAGATGTATTGATATTGTATAGCTCTTCATGAATAATAATAATAATAATAATAATAATAATAATAATAATAATAATAATAATAATAATAATATCTTTGAGGAGACGCTATCATAATATAGGCCTATACTGCTTTGTCTATTATTATTATTATTATTATTATTATTATTATTATTATTATTATTATTATTATTATTATTATTGTCCACACCTGTGCAGTAACGGTTAGCGCGTCTGACCGCGAAACCAGATGACTCGGGAGAAGTTACCTGGTTGAGGTTTATTCCGAGATTTTCCCTCAACCCAATATGAGCAAATGCTGGGTAACTATCGGTGCTCAACCCCGAACTTATTTCACTGGCATTATCACCTTCATATCATTCAGACGCTAAATAACCTGAGATGTTGATACGGCGTCGTAAAATAGGTAACCCACAAACAAATATTATTGTTATTATCGTTGTTTGTTGTTTAGTCAACTGTTCGAAGACAGGTCTGAACCTCACAAGTGATATCAACAAGGCACCACCCATGAGATAACTAAACCAGGAGATAATGTGGTAGGGTGGCCAGTTCCTTTCCCCCTCCATTGCATACATCGCCAACTAGCTGCAAATTACACTAGTCAGACTTAAGCGGTATAGAAATAAATTGTTTTTCCTCTGACACATATCGTCAAGTGAGGTGTACTGCCTTATAGTAGATCAGTAGTGTCAGAGTTGTAAGCTCCAATACCGGTTGTGGAGCTAGATCGGAGCTTGAACTTGCTTTTGTCTGTGGAAATACCGGAGCACGCAACCAGTCTAGTGGAGAGCTCCGCTCCGTTTAGTCCCTGTCTGACATCGCTGTAGTAGATGTACATCGGATCGACCCTTGTAGCTGATTTCAGAGCCTTGTTCACTCCAGAGCACAATAGACTGGTAACTAAGACTTTCGTGGTTCGAATCCTGTCTGGGAAGGAAACTTTTTTTTGTTTGTTATTCAAATTTATTCCCAATACTTTTCGATTGCAGCGATATTTTACTACTTAATTAACTTATTCCCAGAACATGAATTTTACCAGCAATCGAAAAGTATTGGGAATAAATTTGAATAAGGAAGAAAAAAAAATTTCCTTCCCAGGCAGGATTCGAACCACGAAAAGTCTTAGTTACCAGTCTATCGTGCTCTGGAGTGAACAAGGCTCTGACATCAGCTACAAGGATCGGTCCGGTTTTTTTTTTTGCCACTGTTGTATATATCAACCAGAACCTCAGTCAGAGATTATTATTATTATTATTATTATTATTATTATTATTATTATTATTATTATTATTATTATTATTATTAAAAATTACACATCGTAGAACTGCAAGCATTGTATTCTTCACCTAACATAATTAGGAACATTAAATCCAAACGTTTGAGATGGGCAGGGCATGTAGCACGTATGAGCGAATCCAGAATTCATATAGAGTGTTAGTTGGGAGGCCGGAGGGAAAAGACCTTTGGGAAGGCCGAGACCTAGATGAGAGGATAGTATAAAAATGGATTTGAGGGATGTAGGATATGATGCAAGGGACTGGATTAATCTTGCTCAGAATAGAGACCGATGAATAGTGTTCAATTTTCCCAGTCTAGATGGACAAAATATCAAATTTCGACTTGTTTAGTTAGGCATAGGTGAATATTAATTCATATTCTTTAACATTTGGAGAATGTTGTGAGAAATAGCTTTTACTGTTTTATCGGCAGCAAGCTATATTTAGATTTTTATGAAACTTTGTACATATATTAGGCCTACAGGTAGCATACAGATATAATAAGAGTTTGTACATAAAATATATATGCTACCTGTAACTCCTGTACAAAGTTTCATAAAAATCTGTTATGTAGGAGAGAAGTTAATTTTGCGTAAATGCACCCCCTGTAAAGGGGTACTTCCTCTTATGGAACCGTAAACATAGTTTTACACAAAAACTATATTCTACCTGTAACTTCCGTACACTGTTTCATAAAAACCTGTTAGATAGGAGAGAGATTATTTTAGTCTAAAACCATCTCCTATAAAGGGGTAGTTCCTCGTACACAAATGTGGTCAGAGTTTGTACACATAAATTGTGTGCTATTTATAAGGTCTGTACAAAGTTTCATAACAATCCATTGAAATGCAGAGAAGTTATTCATTTTGTCCAGCTAGATTTGCGATGGCGGGCTTGTGTGAGAGCAGCAATAAACCTTCGAGTTTTCTAAAAGTCATTTGTAAGGAAGTAATTAATTATTATTATTATTATTATTATTATTATTATTATTATTATTATTATTATTATCATCATCATCATCATCATCATCGTCTTAATTATGAATAGGCTGACATTATTTTCTTTTGTAGATCGTGTCACTTACGTTTTATTCTGCCATTATTGTTGTAGATAAATTGTTAATTTATTTTTAGTTTATCCTGTATGTTTTACTCTGTATTTCCGGTGACGTGGAAGAGAAGGCCTACTGACCTTACCTTTGCCAGAATATACAGGGACATTATTTTATTTTTACTTCAATTTTTATTGTACCTGAGTTTTTGAATGTACTTCACTCCCACCCCTTCTACTAAGGAAGTTCCAACTCCACACAGAACCAAGACCGCAGATAGTAAGCAGTACTGAGTTACTGAGTATAGTACGCTCCAGAAATATCTTCGCGTTTTCCAGTGACGAAAGAGCTTTCAATATTGAATCATATTTTCGCACAGGTACTGTCCGTTTGCCTACGTCGCATCCCGATTCTCCCACCTGCTTCTGCTCGCCCCTCTGTAAAAGCTGGGCTGACTTAGCTCTTTTCTGAAAACATTAATTTCTCTTAGGAATTGGACATTTACGTAATATTATACAGCTGTTTAATTTAACTTAAATAAAAGGGCCTCGTTAAGTAATTAACTGTCACGTGATTTCCTCCCTTTCTACAATCCTGCGGCATAACCACTTGGACGGACAGTAGATAGCATGTCTGAGTAATTTTATATTTTCGGGTCGGGCAGAAGTGAAGATGGAATTTACAGTACGTAGAGTAGGTACAGAATTATTTCAACATGAGTTACTAGTACGAAGGACGAAACTGGCAATTGGAATTAGATGCAATAGTCTATAGTGCGATAAAGAAAGAACTGAAGCCTGTATCGAAATGAACGGCCACCATTTTCAAAATTGTATTTAAATATTCATATTATGATTATTTTTCAATTTAACTTCTTTCTCTATATTGTACGCTAATGTGCTGTAGACAGTATAATATACACTGCATAATGAATACGTTCGCATGGATAACTCACTTCGTGAGTAAAAACACTTATTCTTAATACAGTACTGTACTTTGATTAAAGAAAAACCTAATGAAAATTATCAAACTCAAAATCGCGATATTTCCTACTTTACGTAAATGGATGAACTACTTTTCTTCCATCCTATACCTAGTAGAGTGATTTGTGTTTTACGCCAGTATCATCGAACTCCAGTCTTGGAGGGGGGAGCAAGCGGTGTTTCCGGTTCTCTAAAGGTATAGACAGGTTAATATTAAAAATTTTAGTAAAAATAAAATGATGTCCCTGTATAAGTAATGATTATCGTTCTTGGTGATCTACCAGATTCTAGATTTATGGTATGCGGGTTCAATCCCGGGCGAGGACGATGTATTTTCAAGGACGATACAGTCCTTAACATGGCTTCGTCTGAGAAGATGTAAATTAACCTGGAAGCAGTCAAAGAATCCTATTATTATTATTATTATTATTATTATTATTATTATTATTATTATTATTATTATTATTATTATTAATTTATAGATAACTCAAGGAAAAAATTTGTGTGCCATTCCTGTTCCGCTCTGAATTTCGACGGCGTTCAATAACCTCTATAATCGTAAGCGTCGTTAAACAGCATGTTTATTTTTATTATTTCTACCAGCTGAAAGTATCCGGCGTTGCCCAGATTGTGCTTTTTGCTTCTTTTTTTATTTAAACTGATTCTTAGACTTTTCGGAAATCTCAGGAACTCAACGATAGACAACCAAAACGAATTGTCTTTAATAAGCTTCCCTCGTCCATAAAGATTAATCTTTACATAGCGTCACTTACATGAATTAATGAACTTCTTAGCCAAATTACTGAAAGGATTAACTCAATTTAAAACAACTGTATATCAGGCAATGAAGTAAAACATTTTATCACGTGTCTTGCCTTCAAATTTTTTTATTTGTATTTATTTATTTATGTATTTATTTATTTATTTATTCCGGCGCAGTTAAGGCCATCAGGCCTTCTCTTCCACATCACCAGAAATAAAAATGAAATAATACAAAAATGAAATTATAAATAAAATAAAAACAAACGAAAATATATATATATATATATATATATATATATATATATATATATATATATATATATAGGTTATAGTCGCACAAACTTCAAATGAGTTAGCATTGTCTTGAAGTTCAGGAAAAGGAAACACACCCACGTTCAATTTTATATATTAAGATTGTTGATTTATTATTATTGTTATATTATTTGTTGTAATAGTACAAAATTTATGTGAAAATGTGTCGGACATCATGTCGAATGTTTTGGGAAAATAGCAGTCCATCGGAACTTTATATTTAGTTGCAGTTTCAAATTTCCGAGCTACAGGAACAATGCCCTTGTAACTGCTGAAATCCGAGAAAGAAGAATTGAAATCAGTACCCCACTTCCTTAAAAACATTGTCGCTTGCAGAACTTACGTCATTTTTAATTTCACGATTTGCGTAACCTTAACTCTTACCACCTTCTGTGATACAGAAATTGTAGTTCATGTAATGTATATTTTATTTTTCTTTTCAATGTAAGTAAAGAGGGTAGTGGGGGTAGAGTAGAGTAGAAGGGAGGGACGGGGAGAATTCTGTTCCTATTAGAGTCTTGGGTAGGTTAAAAAAGAGAAGTGGGTGGGCGTATTCAATAAAACGCAATTAAGAACTTGAAAGTTTGAACAGAATAACGAAGTCGCAAATGACGCATATAGTAGGCTCATTAAAGTTAGTCACAAAGGTTCCTACACAATTACTGAACGCTGTTTTACTTTATTTGTGCACCAGAGAAAAAAAAACTGGAAAAAAAGAAAAAGAATCACCGGGAACATTTTTGTTTGAGGCTATATCTTGAAACCCAAATGAGGTCTGCTCCCAAACTAGTTCCCTCACTAATGAAGGGTCTGTCTTCTACAAAAGTGGTTCAATTGTAACTTTTTTAATATATACGTATATAATCAAAGCTATGTTTTTTAAGACTTTAATGAAAAACCTTGGCTCAATCGAGTGATGATGAAAAATGTATATGCGCGACGAGGCAGTGATTTCCGTGATGACTTTGACAACTTCAGCAAACTTTCTGGAAGGCGGTGATGAATGCTATTATGCTTGGGATTTTGACTAGTGAATAAGAAATTAGCTCTTTCAGAAAGATATAAAAGAGAGTTGTAACTAAATTTCATTTTATCTTCCAAAACATTTTTGATAATTTGACATTAAGTTTTTTTTTTCTGAAGTACTATACTTTAAACATCTCAATGCTATGGAGTAGTAAGTAACTCTCAGTATGTTTTTATATTGTACTTTTCGGAAAAGTAAGAAGAATGTAAAATAAAAATACAGATCTTGTAAAATATTCATGTGTGGGTGTGAGTATGTCTGTATACGATTGTTCTGCGAAAAAAAACTTTCTAGAAAATAATGATTGTTTATGCTCGTAATTTTGACCAATGAATAGGCCTAAGAAATTTTCTCTTCCGAAGAAAATTAAGGGAAAGTCAAATTCCACTTAAATTAATTTGGCTTTCAAAACATTTGACAATTTGAAATGAAGACCATACTCATTAATAATTATTATTATTATCATTATTATTATTATTATTATTATTATTATTATTATTATTAAAAATATACTTAGAACACTTCATTATTACCAAAGTCTAAAGTGCCCCATCCCCTTTGGGATGTAGGCTATGTCTGAATTGAATGATTGCCGATTTACCTCCTAGACTTACAGTTCAACAAGAAGACGTGAGGGGTCGGTAAATCAATTATTTCTCATGAAGAAGTGCTATCACTCGAGAAATACTATTTCTCCATGGTTCTGCTTTCATTTGTTCGCGATTACTTAGCGCCATTTTTTAATAATATATCTATAGTTTCGCTGTATTATAAGCATGGAAAAGATTTATACATTTCTACAGGGTGTAAGAGATATAAGTGCCATTATATTAGCAGATGATTATTCATGTCATAAGGAAAAAAAATGTCCTTACAATTTTTTGCTAATTGCAATATTTAACTAATTATTAAAGTTTACAATATTAGACGTCTTGCAAGGTTGCTGGATGGAGAGGAGGGGGTTTAGAAGTATACAGTACAGCTCAAGCGGGTACAGACGTCCGGGTACAAAGCAGATGCTCTGTGCTAATGCAGGAGCGGACCATGACAATGCTGCTGTTTACATAAAACGAGCAGCAAATACAAACTTTCAATCTCATTAATAGAACATTATGGTAAATTTAAATTTTATGTAACAATATTGTACCATTTTTTTAATTGTAGCTCTAAAATATAAACGATAATGGTTTTCTGTACAAAATCACACGAACTTTTTTCTAATGCAACATTTTAATTTCTCCCGCTTCCGTAAAGCAGTATCAATTTTAAACAAATTTCTGGTTGTATGATTTTCGAAACGGGGTAAGAGACTTCTAATTTCTAATAATCGTTGAGAAACTGCTACAAAAGTTCGCCGATTAGGTAACCTTTGAGGAAAACGTTGACGGTACATCTTTCTTGTCTCACTTGAATTACGACGATTTTCTCCATAAATTAATAACATATGATATTCCTAAACTGTGTAAGTTCTTTATCGAATACCCTGTACTGAACTGCCATCCGCTCGGCAGTAGAGCTATGGACAGGGATGAACTCAGCTGACTCGTACTTATGTCTGTGCAGAGTACTGCCTGCTGAACACGTTGCCACGTCTCTCACGCAAGAATATTAACAAATTTAAGAATACATTTTTATTTAACCTCACTAAAACATAATAGAACACACAAATATTTATTTAAACTAATATTAACTCTTTGCTAGATGTATCTATTGATGTAATTGTTTTCGTAATTTTAGTAACGATATAAGCAGTATCACGCAAATAAAATAAGGAAAAAAATATTTTTTTCTGGGAAAGCTATCAAGTTTTGACCCTATGTTGTATGGACTTTTTTGATCCTGTAGACCGTCCCCGACGACTGTGAAAAGGACGGCACTTCTACCCCTTACACTCTGTAAATAACAATCCAATACTTAGGTATACTTGATTCGCAAAATCATGATTGAACAGTCCATATGCACACGTATTTGCGATAATCTTCAATACAGCTAATCGTACTTGCCGCCATTTTCAGTTTAAAAGGTCCACCATCACCAAACAAAGCAATTTTCTGTTTATTCACGGCCATCTAGAACAGTCAGCTGCTCTCAACATGCTACTGTTGAACGAAATACGCACAAGATACCCACCGGCAATGGGTAGCTTTCAATGTGCTATCATTTTTAATGGAAAAGGCATGGACAATTGAATGCGTTTCGTTCACTCTTGCATGCATTGCTTGAATGCGTAAAAATTGAAAGAAAAGTTGAATCGTGTAGATGCACCTTAACTTGTATTCAAAGTGATCAAACGTAGGGCTCTAGTGATAACCAAATATCAGAAAGTCACAACTCCTATACCCAATAAAAATATGTATGTATTTATTCACACTGCAAATGGGTATATACCCGGTGGCAGTGGTAACTAATTACACTCAATAATAACAATTAATAATAAACACAACTAATAAAAAACAATAATTAATAATAATAATAATAAATAATAATAATTATAACAAGGAGTATCCTAAATTTAATGAAACATGGTCACTTAAAATAACATTTAAAGTAAATCTAATTTGTATCTTAACCATAAGTTCGAACTAAGACCCACGAGAGTGACAGGTTCATACCTGCAGAAGTACCGTTCGGCACTACACTTATTTCGCTGTCAACTCACTCACTGCACTGATTCTACCTGATTTCACTAACACTTCTAACCATTTCACTGTTCAAATACTTTGCACAGCCACTTCACTGACACCAACACACTTCACTTACACAATAGACTTTACTGACACTACACACTTCACTGACACAACACACCTCCTCACTGATAGAAGACTTCAAATAACAAGATATCAATTACACCCTTTAAGTAGTGTGTATAATATACTACCTTCTATTAGTAAACTCCTTAAGGCTATTTTAAATGCATTTTTGGTTATTAGTGAAGCCTTTAGTAAGTCTGCAGGTAAAGCATTCCAGTCCCTGATAGTACGATTGAGAAAAGAAAACTTTTCAGTGTCCGTCCTCTGTCTTCTTTCCCTCAATTTATATGAGTGGTCGTTCCTTGAAGAGTAATTGGGCGGCTTCAACCTATTTTTTATTTCTCTCCAGGCAGGCTCACTTTGAATACAAGCTAAGGTGCATCTACACGATTCAACTTTTCTTTCAATTTTTACGCTTTCAAGCAATGCATGCAAGAGTGTTGGAGAACGTGTAATATCTTCAGAATAAAGTAACATTTTCGAAATAGTATCACAGAAGGACACGAAGCTGTATTTTTAAAGAAAAAGAAGTCGTAGTAAAGGTTGTTCTTGCTTCAGAAGGAGGAGTCTTACGCATGCGTCTCGGGTTTTATTCTTTTGTGAACGCGCCCAGCAAACGATGCTCATTTCCACGGCCACATCAATCACTGTCATCATTATGGCTAGCTAAGAAATAATAAGGTTGGCAGCATTGCTTCCACGAAGACCTGGATGCCGTATTGTTGAACTGGGGTTCAAGTGAATTGGATAGGCAAATTACCACAAAAAACAGTTTAAGTTACACCTGGATGAAAACTGATGCTGTGATGTTTTGACACCCCCTGTACGGGTAGAATAATTGAGAAGGGGATGAATCTAAAAGGATGGGAAAGGAGAACTGGGAACAAGAGAGGATTGTTGGTTCCAGTTTTCATTTACATAATGGAAGAACAACAATGCATTTTGTATTAAGCTTTAGTCCGGAGATTTAATGGGTGAAAGAGGGAAGAAGTGGGGATAGATGGGGGTAAATTAAAGGCAGAATAGAAGGGAGGGGAGGGTGGTTTGTGGAGGTATATGGTTGTGGGGGGGGCTAGGAAAGAGAGGGGTGCTCATTACCCAGTCATGACATCTGCAGGCAAGCAATTTCACCGAAGTGGTTTTCACGAGCCTAAACCCCCCCCACCTCTCCCTCCTCCCACCTCCGCCAAAACCTCTCCATCTCTGTCTGTCTTTCTCTGTGTGTGTATGTGGAGTTGCTTTATATGGGCCTAGGGGATGATACCCTAATTTGGGAAACCCACGTTGTGAAATGACATTAGTATGAGCTGCTGGATTATACCGAACTCGGGATCCGCACGTGTGTGTGTGTGTGTGTATGTGTGGTTTTAGCATCATCATCATTACAGCACCTTCCAAACCATTGCTGTGGCTCGACCAAGCCTACGCCCCCGATCACTTGCTCGTGTTTGAGAAAATTGTCACATAGCTATCGTTACTGAAATGTGTACGGGGTTCCTCGTTGCATCTAGTTCTAACTTCAGTATTTATAAACAAAGAGTAGAAAATGTATTTTAGAACTAGCCGTACCCGTGCGCTCCGCTGCACCGTTAGAAATAAATATAAAATAATTACATAATTAAAATAAGACATTTGATCCAGGGAACATTCGTGATTGATAGAAGGATAAATGGTTCATTATGTTACTTAATTTAAATTGTATTAAAAAAAATTAAAATGCGATCATTTTGATCCAGAGACCACTCATTTGGTCATAAAAATTATTTTAGGAAATACAGGAAACGAATGCCTATCAAGTTTTCTGTGCGTAAGAAGCTATTTTAATCTTACCTGTCCTCGATTCAGTCAGAAGTTACTGTAATAACATTATAGCATTATGTCCATCTAGAGAAACTACACTTTCCAATGGTGAATTAATAATTAATTATACAAATCGGTTAATTTAGCTTCCGATATTACTTCATACAAACACAGAAACATTCTCTGTATGCTACCGTATGTTTCATAGCTATCGATTGTTGTTGTACAAGGCCCCTTATAGACGAAGTCATTTGTTTCTTATTTCATTACACCGCCTTAGATGGCGTTGTTATTGTAATTTTGAAACTCATTTATCTCATTAAATATCAGTCCTATCAAAATTTTGCGTGGAATAAAACATATCGAAAATTATTTTTAAAGAAACTTTTGTTGTGTAATATTTTTCATGAAAATTAATAATAAGGGAGATATTTCGATTTATTTAATTCAAGCCCCCTTATAACCCCCCTTTTAAATAACATAGTTTGAATGCCATATAGCCTAAATTCTAAGTTACAACGAACTTAATTTATATTCCAATTTTCATATAAATCGGTTCAGCCATTATCGCGTGAAAAGGTAACAAACATCCAGACAGACAGACAGACAGACATACAAACAAAAATTTCAAAAAAGCGATTTTCGGTTTCAGGGCGGTTAATTATATATGTTAGGACCAATTATTTTTGGAAAATCGAAAATTACCAGAAAAATTTCGGCTACAGATTTATTATTAACATAGATAATGGTACATCACTGTGCTTAATTGTTTTTCTCATAGCTAGTCAAGTAATAATTATTTTTGTACAGTTTTGTATTTATTTACTTGTTAATCATTAGTCTATAATGTGCTAGTAGTCATTAATAGATTAACAGAATAACTATAACCATGCGTAGAAGAAAAATACAGCATTTTATCGCACCTGTGGCGTCCGTGATCTAAGGCATCCTGCCTCATAGGGATAGAAATTTTCTAATTTTCGACCAATGTATGGGACCTGTGCCCGCTCAACATCGTGAAGTACTTGGGGAGCTATGATAAGTAGCGAAAGCCAGCTATAACGGCTATTCATTTATATGACGTCATTCCATTTTCGGCCAATGAAATGTAATGAAATCACATTCATACATCGCGATAATTTCTGCTGCTCGATTATCGCTATAAATTTATCGCATGGTCGTTCTTTTGTTTAGTCGTGTCGGCAACTGTTTCCACGTAAATCGATGAGCATGAATCCATTGTACTACATAAAGTGCGAAATTCTACTTCCTTATCTACATCTTCATCTTCTAATTCCATGTCCATTGTATCTAAAGAAAATGATACTCCTTCATAACAATTGTTCATATAATTAATGTATTAATCAGATTATTTGTAATTATACTATAAAATGTTTAAATTAAATTATGATTTCAGCAGATAATGAAAACGTATTTCTGTTATAATAACAAGAGAAAAGCGCAGTACATGTAATTAACGTTTTTAAACCTGTATTTCGCTTTTCTCAATTGGCATTACTGAATAGCATTCAATTTCATTATTGCAGTATTCGTTATTCATCTATTTCGACTTCACAATACCTGAATAGGTGAAGTATTCATAAATATACAATTATTAACATTTTGTGAGCGAATTTTAGGGATATATTATTTACATTTTTATTTTATTCACGAAATAGTCCTAATAAATGTCACTCGAGGTCTGAGATTTCCCAAATAAATCCACTCACTTCTCTCGTGGATTTATCGGCAAATCTCAAGCCTCTTGTGACATAACTATAGATAAACCTGCAAATACTAAATGACGTAGTAGAGCAAGTGGACAGCTTCAAATACTTGGGATGTACTGTAAGCAGTAACAAGAGCTGCTGCCAGGAAGTCAAAAGTAGGATAGTAATGGCAAAGGAAGCTTTCAATAGAAAAAGAAGCATCTTCTGCGGACCTCTGGAGAAAGAACTAAGGGAGAGACTGGAGAAGTGCTTTGTGTGTAGTGTGAAATGGACAGACAGAATAAGAAATTAAGTTTGTTGGAAAGAGTGGGTGAAGAAAGATTGATATTGAAACTGATCAGGAAGAGAAAAAGGAATATTTTCCAGTTTAACTTGTCGGCTGCTGATTGTTTCCCAATTGTAGCTAGGTTCGTTAAGAATCGTTTGATACCACTGCGAACATTCTATCTATTCGCAACCTCCAGTTACACTGCCTCGGCTGCCGCTCGACCCTCCAATTCGAGCCTTAGCTTCCCCCCCCCCTTCCCTGTATCGCTCCAACTCAATATCACGTTGGATACACAGATCTTTCGTCTGTCGATTGCCGTTTACTTCATTGGAATATGTCGTATAGTTTAGAAATTATAGGCGCGAGAAACCGCCCTGAAAATGTGTCGGTGACTTTCTGGACGGCACCCTAATGCTGGATTGAACTTATAGAAATATTTACATCAAAATGCTGAAATTTACTATGCTATTGATGGGTCCTAGGTTGACATTTTGTGGAATAGTGAAAATGAAGATGATGTATATGGAAACATTGAGGATACCGATGAAAGTGATGGCAACGAGGTGTTGAGCTGGGAGAGAGAAAAACATTCAAAGTCAATTTGAGTGTTTATTCAAATGTTTTAAAGGAACTTAGGTTTGTAACTTGTTTTTATTTGAAATTGGTGTTACATTTTTAATTTACCTCTAGTTTATTTAATATACAATTAGTACAAAAAATGGCATTTTCAATATTGTATAAAACAAAAACTATGTGTGATGTCGATATTCATTTTGCGTTGTTAGATTGAAGAAGTGTAGAAGTTTCGACAAGACACAACGTCGATATTACTGCGCTGACTGTTGCTATGGTGCAAGCATAATAGCTGAGATGGCTATCTTTGATATCGACATGCATTTTACGCTGTTAGGTTGCTTCAACTGCAAAGGGAAGGGAGGAACTCCATCTTCCAACAGGATGACTGGCACCAGGGTGTTATAAATTATCTGGACGAATCACTTCCACAGCGCTGGATTGGCCGTGTAACAAACGATAACCGCACTGTCCCACGGTGGCCACCAAGGAGCCCCGATCTCACACCGTGCAACTTTTTTCTATGGGCATTTGTGAAGCACAATGTTTACTTCCCCTAATGATTTAGATGAGTTGAAACAACTTCTCACAAGTGCTATGGCTAGTGTCGATGCAGGTATGTTACATTGGGTTTGGGATGAAGTAGTTTATCTGTCTCCTTAATGTGTGCCGTGTGATACAAGGAGCACATATTGAACATTTGTGAGTTTCCAAAGCAAATTTTAAGAATTACTTTATAAAACAGTGTAAACTGATTCGTTCGGCGTAGCTCAGTCGGCTAAGGCGCTTGCCTACCGATCCTGAGTTGCGCTCGGGTGCGGGTTCGATTCCCGTTTGGGCTGATTACCTGGTTGGGTTTTTCCAAGGTTTACCCCAACCTTAAGGCAAATTTTAGGTAGTCTATGGCGAATCCATGGCCTCATTGATACACATGTATCAATTTGAGATAAGGAACCCTGGTCCGGAAATGACCGTGTCGAAAGTTAGAAGCAAAAATAGTTGTGTGGAAATGAAATAATTTTATTCCTCTGTACACCTTATTTATGTGTATTTATCTGCACATCTTACAAATACTGTATTCATCTGACGTTGTTTACGTTGTCTACTTACAGTATTCCATTCAGTGCGCTGTCTGAGGGATGGGGACAGGAAACTACACTAAAGCAATGCAGATAGCGTAATGTGTAACGGACATGGTCGGTCCTGATATGCACGTCTGTAGACAGCAGTGTATGTGTGAAAGTTGCAGTGCCCAGTCGATCAGTCCTAGTGACATGGAGGAGTACACGAGAGCGGAATAAACAGGCCTGATTTTCGAATACGGATGAGCCAATGGGAACAGTGGACAAGCTCACAGGAGACATCCGGACCATACCATTTTTCCACGACTGTTCCAAAGGCTAAGGGAAGGAGGGCACGTGGTGCCAAATTACAATTCCATTTCCACACAACTATTTTTGCTTATAACTTTCGACTCAGTCATTTCCGGACCAGGGTTCCTTATCTCAAATTGATACATGTGCTCTTCGCCATCATCCCTGAAAGTTTGTAACACCACCTCGGAAACACCCTATTTAAAGGTAGGGTAGGTTAGGTTAGGTTAGTTGTATGTCCTTTGAGTTACTTAATATTTTGACAGTACTTAATAATACTGAAATGTCAATTATTTGTTAGTAAATGTGCGACTTATTCCTTTGTTTATATAACATAACCTCAACTTGATACAACCATTTTTTAAGTTATAAAAATCTAAACATAAATAGGTACCCTGAGTTATTGACCTTTGTGTTGTTCTGTAACACCAATCATATTAATATTTCAATTAAATGTCCTTATAACTATAAAAAGTGTGTGCAATAAACCAGTTCACTTAAACTGAAGTGTTTCAAGTAATCTGGGGTAATTTATATCTTTCTGGTATATATAATTTACTTTTTTTTTTAAGATTTCACATATCGAAGCTACAGTCCTGTGAGATCTGTGTAATACAATACCCAGGTAAATGAAACTAAATCAAAAAAGACGATGGACACACGTAGATCCTATTGTAGGGCGATAGATCTCAACATTCCCGTCGGGGATCGAAGCCAGGTTTTCTGTATTTAAATCCAAATACACAGAGTAGTGAACCATAGTCCGCTGTTTCATATAATATGAAATTAAAAATAAAATGCACGATATCAGAGCTTGGAGCACTTAATCCATGAAGTTATTAATTGCTTTAATAAGCAATAAGCGATTATCATTTCGGATTTGTATCCCTACGTGACGCTTTCAAGTCCATTAATTTAGTTTCTATACATTAGGAAAGTTTAATTTGGAAGCCGTGCAGTCGGAGTTATCAATCTGAAGAACACAGACGTGTATCTGCTGCATACAATATCATAACATCTTACACGTTTCACAGTTAATTACATAATTATTCATTAAAGCCGGCATCTCCATCATAGCATCCCCCACCCCGCTTCAACCGGTAAGCAATGCCAATAAAACTGAAAGCTGCAGGCTGTCTCAGACAGACAAATGGAGAGTGAGTGAGAGAGAGAGAGTGAGGCAGCAGAGTGGATTCTGTCCTGCGTAGCGGAGGCACTTCGTGTTAATCCCTGCCACAAAGATGGAAGCAGATTCATTTCTACAGCCTGGCTCACAAACTGAGTCCCTATCATTCGTCATAGAGGGAGAGAGAGAGAGAGAGACAGAGAGAGAAAACTCATCCGGCCTTAATTAAGGATGACCACGAGGATCCGGAAATGAATAGCAAACAAATACAATTAATTAAATATGAATATTGTTATAAAAATAAAGTGTAATAAGTAAGCACCATTTATTATCAATTATAAAATAAAATCTTAGAAGATGACTATAAATTATACTGACTATTACACTCTTACTACGTCATACTGCTTTTGACCAATAAAACGGTACGAAAGAACGTATTTCAACCAATCATGGCTGCTTATCGCATAATTTTATCGCGTCCCTAGCATTTGTTTAATTTTATCGCGTCCCTAGCATTTGTTTAATTTTATCGCGTCCCTAGCATTTGTTTCTTTGTTTGCCAGCATTTGAAACTGCGCTGGTCTGGACGTCAAAAAAAAATATATATATATAAAATTACAAACCACTCCAGTCGATGCACAGCAGTTTCAAATATGACTCGCATTGGCATTCAAGAACAAGAATTAATAAAAATCACTGATCATACCTATGCATCTTCTGAAATCCGATTTACAAATAAATGAAGCGCACCATTCGGAAATCCTGAATATGTTGAATACACCATGTAGGCCTAAATCAACGAGTTCCACTTCTATTATGCACACGTCCAATATAACATAAATTGAACCACCAACCACATTCAAATTTGAAAATTGTACATTCAATAATTATTCCTTTTAAAATTATTAATTCGGAAATTCTGAATAAGTTGAATACACCATGTAGGCCTAAATCAACGAGTTCCACTTCTATTACGCATACGTCCAATATAACATCAATTGAACCACCAACCACATTCAAATTTGAAAATTGTACATTCAATAATTATTCCTTTTAAAATTATTCATGTTTATTTTTTATGTCATCGTCGTTAATTAAAACTTTTCTAACACTTGTGTATATTAGTTAGGTTATGTTATAGCTTCTGCTCTGAGAGGATAAAAAGAACTTCTGCTATATGATATTATGGATAGTCACGTATCAGAGATTGTTTAATATTAAGATTTATTGAATAGTAATCATTACAGTGTCTGTATAAAGACACTACTGCCATCTAGCATGCATCTAGCATAATATTTGTAATGTTGAGATGGTACAATAATACATTTGAAGACAGTTGTATTTTCGTAAGTCAATTAATATTTTATTGTATTGGAGTACTTCGTTACTTCTAATCTTTATATACTTTCTTCTAATCGTGTAATAGTCAATTAAATCCCACTCGAGTTTTGATTTTCTCTAGATAAATCTGCTCGTGTTCCACTCGCAGATTTATCGATAAAATCAAAATGTCTAGTGAGATTACTGTTGATAAAAATAGATTTTATTTAAAATTAGCATATCCTTAATTAAGGCTTCTGAGTGATATAAATGAAATTGCGTACTTGTTAACCCTTAAATTGGCAAAACTTCATTTCTCACATTAATTTATTAAACCGTGTCGGACTGTAAAGAAAACAACTATTTTATTTATATGTTGTGCAATATTATAGTATTATTATATTTCCAAATCGCTACTGCATTGCGTCTGGGCAGCAAAATTTGCCATGTACACCAGTGTATATGCGGAGAGACTGTGGATTCCTTTGGACATCATGCCTTAAGCTGTGCCAGAAGTAAAGGCCGCCTTCCTAGGCATTCTGCTATTAATAACATCATTAGTAGATCTTTAACCTCCTGTGACATTCCAACTCTTCTTGAACCATCTGGTATTAGCCGGTCGGATGGTAAACGACCTGACGGCTTGACATTAATTCCTTGGTCCAAAGGTAAATCACTCATCTGGGATTTTACATGTGTAGATACATTAGCCCTTTCCCATTTAAAATCTTCTGTCAATTGTGCCGGATCTGCTGCTGAATCCGCTTATCATGCTAAACGACGCAAATATGAACATTTAACATCAAATTACATCTTCGTCGCTTTTGCAGTTGAGACCTTTGGTCCGTGGTGTAGAGACGCTAAAGATCTACTCACCCAAATTGGTACACGCCTACTGTCCCGTACCGGCGATCCTAGATGTATCAATTTCCTTCGTCAACGCATTGGAATAGCGGTTCAGCGAGGGAATGCTGCCTCCATCCTGGGATCATTTCCTAACTCTATTTCGTTAGAAGAGATCTTTCTCATTTAATGTGTAGCGTACCTGCTTGAGCACGGGTAGAAAGTTCACAAGAACAAAACTTCCACGAAGAAAGGAGAGAGGATGTCCGATCTTTAATGAAGCCATGGTCGAGAATATCCACAAGGCGAGGTGCTCCTCATCGGCAACATGAAGATCAACTCTATGTCTGAGTTACGACGGCTGGCCGGCGTCAAGAGCATGGGCGATGCGGAATGCCCCACGCTGCTGGACATCGAGATCTGCAGCGAGCAGGACGACCCCAGGCAGCGCCCCAACTTCGGCGTCAAGTGCAAGATCTTCGAACTGGACGCTTGCCAAGGCATCGGAAAGGTGTGTCTGGTGTACCTTCACAAGAGCGAGTGCGAATCCGATCTAAAACGAGAGGACCCCAAGATCTGGCTGCTGGACAGAAGTTTCGAGTGGCACTACCTGGCTACAGACTTCACGCAGTACTTCCGCATGATGCTGGTACACCAGGGTCTCCCCCAGTGGCAGTTCAAATTCACGCCCATGGACCATTATTATGAAATTAGTTTACAATGTTATACTTATCGCATGAGCTAATATATGAAGAAACAGTAAAATAATATAATAAATAAAAACAGCAAATTAGTGTTATTAATTGTGAAATTGTAATTTGTGCGAGACCGTGCGTATTTGCTTGCTTTCCGCACAAAACCAATACGCGGTAAGTGTGAAATACCACATTCAGTATTCCCAACGTAACACACATAACAATTTCTCTATTCTTACCGCTTAAGCGTCATATTCATTTTACTGCTTTAGGCTTTTAACATATTATTTTTAAAGACGTTCAATATAGTAATAATTATAAATTGGAAACTTACCACTGCAATTTCACCTAAATTGCACGGTTAATTATTGTTTTTAAATATTTGCAAAAATTAAGTAAACTCTACAACACCACAAAAGTTACTGCATTTGTAATGTAAGTAACATTAAGGAAGCCGTGAAAAAATCAACAAGATTCCAGACTCATCATAGACTGGGGGAAAAAAAGAAAGACGTATATCACGGCCTGCTGCAGTATAGTAAACACAGAAAACATTTTATAGGAACAATGTTGAAGATAGATATATTTGTTTTCCAAAGTTGCCGTCATTGAAGAGAAACCAAGATGGAGATTTCATTGCAACTAATTAGAAATTCCTCTTTCAGGTATGTAATAAACGATCTTCGCACAAAATAATGTACGTTACACGAGCGGTATGTTTGTTTTCATGTTCTCGGAAATTAAAAAACCTCAACTACGTTTCGCTTTTTCAATCTTTTCCTCGAACATGAAAACGTCAACATACCGCTCTTGTAACGCATATTAGTATTATGTACCATTCATTATTTTTTTATATAACTTGTTAACCCTTAAATTGGCAAAACTTCATTTCTCACATTAGTTTATTAAACCGTGTCGGACTGTAAAGAAAACAACTATCGCAATGTCCATATTTTATATGTTGTGCAATATTATAGTATTGTGAAATTGTAATTTTCCTTCAGGAAGACTTTTGTACTACCACAGACACTTACTGCTGACATCATAACTTCAGTTTTGAAACGCTCTTGCCAAATTCTGAGTCATCATATTCACTCTGTTTAATTTTTTTTATTCACTTTATATTCATATATGTTTATTTTAATTTTCTTTCTACAAAATTTATGTAAACATTTAATATTGTAAAATTCATGTAGGAGAGTATACTGAGTCCTTCTGGGCTACCTCCAATGGGAGGCAGTTATTCTCTCTCTCTATATGCTGAGACTTTCTTATGTTAAATTCTAACGTACCTTGTTTACATGTTTCGACCTTTTATGGGTCATCCTCAGAACTGGTCGTTGTTGGTCTTGGCGCCACTTGTTCTGTTTCCTGCGAGGATGTGTTCGTGTGATATAGTGTAGAACCAAAGAGTGTGTGTGTTCTGAAATTAAGTTGTGTGTTGATAATTTCGTTGGGGTGTGTTTTCGTGTATCTGTATATTTCATATTGTTCTAGTGTGTTTAGTTTCTGGCTTTTTGGTTGG
This sequence comes from Periplaneta americana, assembly GCF_040183065.1. Taxonomy (NCBI): domain Eukaryota; kingdom Metazoa; phylum Arthropoda; class Insecta; order Blattodea; family Blattidae; genus Periplaneta; species Periplaneta americana. Next base: position 184,243,868 of record NC_091120.1, on the reverse strand, counting down.
ATGTGTAGTATTTCCATGTCTGTGTTGATGTCTCTGTGAGTGTGGTTAGTATTTGTGTTGTGTTCTGCATATGTGGAAATGTTTTGTAATTTTATTATGACTGTGATGTGTTCTTTGTAACGTGTTTGAAATGATCTGCCTGTTTGTCCTATGTAGAAGTTGTTGCAACACAACACAAACAAACAAATACAACCACACAGGCGTATACAAACTCAAATGCAACAACTGCAACACACCCCAATGAAATTCTCAACACACAACTCAATTTCAGAACACACACACTCTTTGACTCCACATTACACCACACGAACACACCCTCACAGGAAACAAAACAAGAGGCACCAAGACCAACAACGACCAGTTCTGAGGATGACCCAAAATAGGTCGAAACATGTAAACCAGGTACGGTAAAATTTAACACAAGAAAGTCATATAATACAAAATCCGATGTGATTCAGTGTTAAAAGTTGTGTAATCAAGATGTATATTAAATTATATTTATGCATTAGAGACGAAGGGATAAGCTTTATAAACATTGTCTTTTTTCATAGATCAACAGTAGTCAACCATCATCACTTCATCCCACCTGCCTTGATAACGCTTTTCTATTTCTTTCATGTCTTGATGAACCCTTTCTTCGTGTTCTTCGTTGTAATCTTCAAGACAAACAGGGAAGAAGTCAAGATGGCTATCAAGAAAATGGATTTTAATGCTCATATTGCATCCTACATTTTTCATAGCTACTAACATATTTTCTACAATGTTCTTGAAATCTTGGTGTTCCTATTCCCCAAGAAATTTTCAACCACATTTTTAAATCCTGTTTAAGTCAGTCGTTCTTCAAGGGTCTTTAAATTTTCAAAGTATCGATCTTATTCAAATTATGATGATATGACTGTAATGCTCCTGTATACTTCTAGACAACTCGAGAAGTATCGATTGTTTCACAGTCGATCGTGTTCAGTCACTTTACAATAGATTATATGAATTGCAGTATAAGATTACGCGCGAAGTTTAAATGCATAAAAACTGTGGGTGTTCGACTAAAACGGATTTAATTTCTGCAGAGAGCATGAAAAAGTCATTCAAAATGACCCATCGTCATGTAAAGCGCCAAAACATGTGTTGTCTACCTATCTATGTCTTTATTTGTCTACATATCCATATATATATATATATATATATATATATATATATATATATATTTTATGTAGGGCTACGTATATTTCTGTTATCTGCAACTGTCTCTACATATTTACAAATATTTATATCTATATCTCTACCTGTCTACCTATCCTGTCCGTCTGTCCGTCCGTTCACATATCCGTCCATCCATCGGTCCATCCATATTCATATATCTCTATTTATGTATATTTAATTAATCTGTGCATACTTGTATTTAATCCTACATGTTCACATCTTTATGTACATATACATTTTTCTATCTATCTCAGTCTCTGTCCATATCTTAAGGCGATGCGCTACTGAAAATAGTGGAATTTTGACCAATTTTATCTTTTTTTTATTTTCGCGCTAAAAATGTAAGGTTTCATGAAACTTTTATTTCAATATCTTAATTATAACTGCACTTTTATATCATTGGTAGAAGATGTGTCAATATACGAGTTATGTGTAACCAAAAATTTAAATTTAATTATCTTTAATTATCTTTCTCAGTGGTTGAAGCTAGAGTGATGAAACTTGGCATACTTATTCATTAATATCTCTGTCGTGAAATGGAGCATTTGATTGGCTGTATTCAGCATAGTTTTATTTCTAGAGAATTATACGTAAAGCAGCATAATCTTTTATCTTTGAAAATTAAAGAAATTCTATTTTTTTTACAAATGAAAAAATTAGGATAGGACATTACTAATGCTCCATTGCACAATATGGAGTGTTACCTTTAAGGAAAAAAAATAGATTTAAAAGGAAGAATAATGTTTTTAGAAATAGGATTTTCACCAAGAAAAAAAAGTTTAATTTTGTATTCATTTTTTATTTAATTATTTGCTTACTTATCTACCTACATAGTTACGTACATACCTAGTTACCTAGTTTGTTTATTTATTTATTTATTTATTTATTTATTTATTTATTTATCTATGTATCTATTCATTCGTTTATTCATTCGTTTATTCATTCGTTCATTCATTCATTTATTCGTTCATTCATTCATTCAATCAATCATTCAATTTAATTATTTCATTTAGTTATTTAATTTTATTATTTTAATTTAATTATTTGATTTATTTTTATTTATTTATTTATTTACTTATTTATTCAATTAATTAATTATGTGTTTATTTAATTAATTATTTATTTAATTTAATTAATTATTTTTAAATTTATTTATTCATATATTTAATTTGTTTAATTATCGAATTTATTCTGGTAGGGTTTCGGTCACGAGGCCTTCTCTTCCACACTACCAGAAATGAAATACACAATGAAACAATAGAAAAATGGTAATTTTTAAGGGTGCTATTCATAGACATTTCGCAGCACGCGCTACGAGCGTACTAAGCTAGCCCCGGCTATCCACTGGTTACTTGTACAGATTTCAAATCATATCCTATCGCTAACACTGGTTTATGAATACGAAAAACGCTGATCATCCACCGAAAGCCCGCGCTAAAAATGTCTATGAATACGGCCCTAAGTGTTTTTGAGAAAAGATTTAAATTCACAATGTGTGGTTATGTTATTGATATACATATTAAGTAAGAATTTCAACTCTCTAGCTAGAAAATTGTGGATTTTAGAAATTTCAGAAACGCATCGCCTTAATCTACAACACGTGACTCTGGGCCTATCATTCCTCAGAACGTCGTTCTAAAGATATTAGCTTTCAGTTATCGGATACACCAAATATGTATGTTTTGTATCTTCTCTTTGTTTTGCATGTATGTACAGTATGTATGTATGTATGTATGTATGTATGTATGTATGTATGTATGTATGTATGTATGTATGTATGTATGTATATATGTATGTATGTATGTGTGTATGTAATGTATGTATGTGTGCATGCACGCATAAAGCATTTCTTACAATCATCTCACTTTAATCTTTAAACAGAAAATCTCATTCTAATATTTCGAAACGCGAGGTCACTGTGACCGAAAGGGTTAATACCTTCCCTTTACCTACATTTTATTTCTGTAGACAAAGAAATAATTTTGACAATGTAAGTTTGAAGTCCCTCTTGCCACAAGTCACGAGATCCTGGCCATTGGATACATTTTAATGTTTTCCATTAATGAAGTCAGTGCGTCTATGGTTAAACGAGCATTGGAATAGATTATTGTGCCTTCATCACTGGCATTCCGCAAATACGGAACACTTCCCAGTTATGTTGTCATTCCCGTCCATCGTTTTTTGTGCATTAAAATCTGGTGTAATGGCAAAAAGCGTCCACGCTTATGACTGTACCGCCAGATAGCAGGCCAGTCAGTTTTCATTACTTCCATTGTGATAAGAATAAGCTGCATAACGTGCGTCCGTAAAGCTACAGGTTTTGAGTACTTTCAGTGGCGGCTAGTTCAGATACGGTTTGTGTTATATCACAAGTATATTTGGTGAAAAAAATACGCATTTAACAGTCAGAAAATTGTAATAACACATTTAAAAGTGCCAATATGATAGATAAATATTCGTTGCATTAATTAGCGTACGTTCGCACTTGTCACCAAGTATTTTTTGTAAAGCACTGCACGACAGAAAAAAATCATTAAACATAATTATTTTATCAACAGTAATCTCACTAGAGGTTTTGATTTATCTAGAGAAAATCAAAACTCGAGTGGGATTTAATTGACTATTACACGATTAGAAGAAAGTATATAAAGATTAGAAGTAACGAAGTACTCCAATACAATAAAAAATATTAATTGAATTACTAAAAAACAAATGTCTTCAAATGTATTATTGTACCATCTTAACATTACAAATATTATTCTAGATGCATGCTAGATGGCAGTAGTGTGTTATGATTAGCTGTTATGTTGCTATCAGTTGTGCCCACTATGGAATCTTCATTGAACTCTGTAGACGATTACTAGCAATGCCTTCTCGATCTAGAACACGATAGCAGTGTTACTAATCAAGAAGGCTTTGTTAATTCAGTTTCATTTTTATTAAAACATTTGCATTCCACTTCAATTATCCGAATCCCAGTAATCAACGTCACTTGACAGATGGTTTTCAATAAATCTTAATATTAAACAATCTCTGATACGTGACTATCCATAATACCATGTAGCAGAAGCTATAACATAACCTAACTAATATACACAAGTGTTAGAAAAGTTTTAATTAACGACGATGACATAAAAAATAAACATGAATAATTTTAAAAGCAATAATAATTATTGAATGTACAATTTTCAAATTTGAATGTTTTAGTTGTTGGTGGTTCAGTTGATGTTATATTGGACGTGTGCGTAAAAGAAGTGGAACTCGTTGATGTAGGCCTACATGGTGTATTCCTCAACTTATTCAGGATTTCCGAATGGTGCTCTTCATTTATTTGTAAATAGGATTTCAGGGAAGATGCATAGGTATGACCAGTGATCTTTATTAATTCTTGTTCTTGAATGCCAATGCGAGTCATATTTGAAACTGCTGTGCATCGACTGGAGTGGTTTGTAATTTTTTTTTTTTTTTTGACATCCAGACTAGCGCAGTTTGAAATGTTGGCAAACAAAGAAACAAATGCTAGGGACACGATAAAATTAAACAAATGCTAGGGACGCGATAAAATTGTGCAATAAGCAGCCATGATTGGTTGAAATACGTCCTTTCGTATCGTTTTATTGGTCAAAAGTAGTATGACGTAGTAAGAGTGTAATAGTCAGTGTAAAATTATGTTTCGACCTGTGAAAATATCCATTATTATATAATATAGGGAAAGGAGAGAGGAATTTATCTGTTTGAAAAATTACTTCTTTCCTGGTACACTGCTCTTCGATATAGCAGAAAGGCAATGTATATTTACTTAGATATAACGCGTAGAATATGTCCTGTGCAATCGGCAAGCATCATGGTTAGGTCCTGCAAGAAAATCTAGGAATATGTGTGTGTGTTCAATGCCTACTCACTTAACTAGCGTGATTCGGGTTGCGCATATTGCGGATTGATGGTATGACTGTGACCCATTTTTAATTTGTACACCACTTCGGCGGGCCATGCCGTATATGATGTGTATCTGAGGACAGTTATGTCGTTTACAAAGTGAGTATATGTGTAAGTGTTCATGTAAGTGTAGTGTAGGGAATGGGTGAAGATGATGAGAAAGGGAGAAGGGGAAACCCGGTGCCGGCACGTAGCCTATTCCTGTCCTGTATTCACAATATTTAAAATTTCTCTTGAATTGTTTTTCTTCTCGGTGCAGAGAAATGTTATAATAGACAATTTTGGCGGTTTAATCCAATAAATAATAATAATAATAATATTTTTTGTTGCTAGAATAAAGATATATATTGTTTTTAATATATAAAATCACCCAGCACTTCCAGAAAAAGTACATACTCGTGCTCCCGGGGCATTCCACAAAATTTAAAAATAACTATTTAATTAATTAATAAAAATAAAAACTAAAAAAGGAACAACAAACACACAGATATTACAGTAATTGAAACTTCACAATGCCTCCCTGAACAATAATTTTTAATTAATTTTTTTTTTAAATAAGGAGCATTAGCAAATTGTATGTTTGGTAATTTAGCTATTATCTTATAG